>NC_137902.1:67037109-67216634 GCF_963455335.1 Martes martes
CTTCTATATGCCAAGCCCTGTAGACCTACAGAACAGGACATTAAATATCTGTTCTATGCATACTATTTTTTTAAAAAAACCTGTATCAAGTCCTTGAGTGATAAACTTGAAAACTATACACTAAGCCAAAATTTTGTTTTGAAAAAGAAATATGCTACTTCAAAATGTTAGGAAAATAGTGGTTCTCTTTTTACAGCAAGTTATAAGGAAGACAGTTTGTGGCAAATGGATGTAAAAATTCTCTACCTTACTAGACCTCCTTCAACATTGACATCCATTTTGCCAATAAAAAAATCCTAATGAGGTAGAGAATAATTAATCACAAACACCCATTAATATGAACTAAAAGTCTACACTTACTTTCTAAAAAATTATCTAAGAAGTGAGGAAAATATTAATGTAATATATAATGCAAATGTGACTTCCTGTGTTTGGAGATTTAAGACATTACTGTCTGTTACCTTAGGGAAATGGGTGATGGAATTTCAAAAGCTAGAGAATAAATGGACAACTTTGTAATTTCCTCAGGGCTCTATGCAAGTAGCAGCAGTTATTTTAAAAGATTATTGTGAAAGGGGCGCCTGGGTGGCTCAGTGGGCTGAAGCCTCTGCCTTCGGCTCGGGTCATGATCCCAGGGTCCTGGGATCGAGCCCCACATCGGGCTCTCTGCTGCATAGCAGGGATCCTGCTTCCTCCTCTCTCTCTCTGCCTGCCTCTCTGCCTACTTGTGATCTCTATCTGTCAAATAAATAAATAAAATCTTTAAAAAAAAAAAGATTATTGTGAAATGTGTGGAACCTGGAGGGTCCTTACAATTTAACCATCTGTGTATAGACATACCACTTGTCATATGTGAAGATGCTCTGTGCTCAGCGGTGGTGACATGTCTGCATTACCCATCCCTTCTGGTCTTTACAGCTCTGCCGTGGCACATAAGGTGAGGGCATATGGGGATTAGTCCACAGGTTGCAACAGACTTTGAAAGATAAGGAGAGAAAATAATAAATATAATAAAATAATAAAATAAAATAAAACATAAAGAGATATCTCCAAAACCTTATTAACGAACATCACATTTTCTCTGAGCTGGCCAATTGTTAGGGGCATAAGTCAATGGCCGACAGACTGTAGAAACTCTTGTTTTACAAAATTACCAAAAAAATGAAAATGGAGAGCCTAGCTTTAGTGTGTGAGGATGCCACATATCAAGGCATCAGAGTGCTATGACATTTTCATACTCGAAATCACAGCTTAACTTCCATACGCTAGGCATGATAAATAGAATAATACTGAAAACCACAAACTCTTATTCTCATCTTCAGATGAGAAATTGAGATCCTGTGATGTTAGGTAACTTCCCCAAACTGGGAAAGTAGAAAATTTTGAATGTAGATCTGTCTGACATGTAGACCCATATAGATTTTTTTTAGTTTAATTTATATATTTAATTTTAATATTTATTGTGTTATGTTAGTCACCATACAATACATCATTAGTTTTTGATGTAGTGTTCCATGGAGCACTGGGTGTTATATGCAAACAATGAATCTTGGAAGCACATAGATTTTTTAGAGGAAAGCTTTTAGATTAGAGGCCATATTTGAAGACTCCTTAACAATGGAAAGATTTAGACCTGGTAACATGACTCAGGTTTCAATTACAAGATATCTTCTGAGATGAAATTTTATCTTATTAGATTTCCCCTAATTGATTTATTTCCAGTTATAATTTATCCTCCAGAAACTGGTTTACAGTCCTTTTGTTTTAAATGCTGCCTCATTATCTAAGTAAATATGATGTGTCAAAGCCAAATCCAGGTGATCTATATTTTAATTCAAGTATAAACTCTGTATTGCAGGGGAATTTCTGAGCCCTGGATCATGGTAAATAAAGAACACAAGTTACCCTTCTCTGGGATGATCCATTCAGGATCAACAAGACCATTAGTTTCTTCTACTGAGTGTAGTCATCAACCCCAGTCTCAGTTGCTATCTTTAAGACAATACACAATATTTCCCCAGAACTGGGCTTTCTGACTGTTTTGGGGGGCTTTTAAAGTCATGAATAGTTCTACTGTTATAGCTGATGAAGCTGGAAATTTCCAGCATACCCAAATGTACCAGATGAAGAACTTGAGATTGTAGACATCTATTAGGTCTGCTTGAAGATCATAATCACCATAGTCCATGCCAGGATCATAAGGGCTTCCGAATGATTCAAGAGCAGGGTTTGCTGCTGTGTTGGAAAAGTTTGGTTCCAGCTGCCCCGTGATGACTTTGTAACTTGGAACAAAGTAAGGTCTAAGGCTTGTAAGGGTGACTAGAAATTTAGCGTGCTCTTAAATTCTTGTTAATTCTGAGTGCTGGGTATGGACTCAAGCTTAATTACATAAGAGAAATCTATTCTATATATTTTACAAATCTCCAATGTTGCATGTATGCAGGAGTATGGTGGAGTGGGAAGCATTCAGTAGAGCATCTGGGTTAAGCCAATCCTGACTGGAGCTCTGGCTGTGGAATTTGGAGGCCATATGGTCTTGGACCAGTCACCTGACCACTCCAAGACAGTTTTTTCAATCACAAATTTCTCACAATAATAACAAATACATTCATAGGGCTGTTGTGATGGTCTAAGGAAAAAAAAATAGATGAAGCTGTTCTATCAATTGAAAGTAATTGTTTAAAGGCTATCTCAGAGCCTTCTTTGGAAAGGGATCAATGGTATAAATCCAAGAAGAAAATGTATTAATGCCTGCCACTAGTTACTAGTTTTTGTTTTTGTTTTCTAACAAATGTTGCTGATAGAGTTAAGTTTCACTAAGGGGAAATCTTGCAACAGTTTGCAGTAGTAAGTGCAAAGTAGAAAGTAAGTAAAAAGTAAAAAAGTAAGTAGAAAGTGACTGTGTTGTGTACAGATTGAGGAAAGTCTAAAAATAATAACTTTGGTTTATTCTCAGTCTATTTAACAATAATTAAAGGTTATAGAAATTGAGAATTTCATACACATAAATCCCACTTCTCTTCACAACTATAAGCAGAAATTCTTGCATACTTCTTGAAGCAGCCTTGTGGGTTAATATTAAGGAGTAGAAAATAATGTGATTTTGTTATCTTATAATGAAAATCTCGTTTCTGTCTATATGGTGTGTTTGGTTGGGATTTTCCCACAAAATATGGGATGCATGACATATATATTCTCTTCAGAGTACCCTGGAGCAGAAGACGCATGCAGGGCTGTTGATAGCGTGAGACATACTTTGTTCCTGGCAGCTGAAACTGTCATCTATCCGAAAGATGTTTCCTTCCCACTGGGCGAAACATGTCCTACATATTATGGTGTCAAATGAGGATTCTGAGAAATCTGTGTTGAAGTTGCCATTATTGTCAAGTCCTAAAAGCCCTATGCTTTTCTAGTATAAAGGTTAAATTGAAGCCAATAACCAAATTACTCAGAAAAATGGAAATGTTTACTAACAGAGAAACATCCAGACTTGACATTTAATTGATTTCAGTGAATGCAATATGAGATGAGTCTTTGTAGCAACCTTCATTACCTCTCATTTCTTCAAGCTACCCATTTCCTGTAAAATAACCACAATCCCCAAGGTCTGTCATGGGCACTAATGTCATTGAGGCAGGTGTGCTCATCTGCAAAGGCTGCCTTGTGAACGCTGCTTTGCACGTAGGCAACCTTATGTGGCACGCTCCAAGGCGAGGAGCACAGGGGGTGAACTCATCCCTGCCTAGGAGGATAACAACTGTGACACTTAAAAATAAGTTTTGTTATGATGCAGAAGATTATGTAAGAATATAATAATTATTAAAATGACAAGCTGATGACAATTCTATTAGCCATATTTTAATGTTGCTTGTGAAATTTAAAATATCTATAAATTATCACAAACCATTTCTTGAACAATATTCAGCAGTAAAGCCAATGAGTCATGATAATACCAACAGCTGACACATGCTAAACTCAAACTCTGTCCTGAGTGCTTTACTGACTTTATCTGTAATTGCCATGTAAGATATGTTAAGGCTTTGACAAATAAGGTCATTTGCTTATGATTACTAATTCAGCCAGTGTTGTTCTGGCACTCATACTGGTCAAATTTCAAAGGCCACATTTTTTTAAAAATTCTTTTTATTAACATATAATGTATTATTTATTTCAGGGGTACAGGTCTGTGAATCATCAGGTTTACACACTTCACAGCACTCACCATAACACGTACCCTCCCCAGTGTCCATAACCCAACCACCCCTTCCCTACCCCTCCACCCCCCAGCAACCCTCAATTTGTTTGTGAGATTAAAAGTCTGTTATGGTTTGTCTCCCTCCTGATCCCATCTTGTTTCATTTTTTCCTTCCCTACCCCTTAACCCCCCCACCCTGCCTCTCAAACTTCTCATATCAGAGATCATAAGTGTCTTTCTCTGACTGACTTATTTCACTCAGCAGAATACCCTCTAGTTCCATCCACATCATTGCAAATGGCAAGATTTCATGTCTTTTGATGGCTGCATAGTATTTCATTGCATATATATACCACATCTTCTTTATCCATTCATCTGTTGATGGCCATCCAGGTTCTTTCCATAGTTTGGCTATTGTGGACATTGCTGCTATAAACATTCAGGTGCACGTGTCCCTTTGGATCACTCCATCACTCCATCTTTAGGGTAAATACCAAGTAGTGTGGTTGCTGGGTCATAGGATAGCTCTATTTTCAACTTTTTGAGAAAACTCCATGCTGTTTTCCAGAGTGCAAAGGCCACATTCTTGAAGGTTACACTGCCTTACTGCTTTCCCATCATGTGCTTTCTGCTTGGGTTTTATGATGTACAGAGCAGTGTAAAGCATTGAGGAAATACTAACCAACACCAGATGATATTTGTAAATATGGACAAGGTCAGGTATGTTTTACATAGGGATGATGCCATTTAAATCATGTTTCAAAGCTATTCTGCATTTTTTTCTCCACCCATTCTCCCCCAAATCAGTGTGGTCAGAAGGCTATGTTGGCAAATAGAATATACAATTTAGCTGTTTAGTTGGAAAACAGAATATACAATTTACAAGCTGCTTCTCCAGCAAGGCTGTTAAGTACTGTGACAGTCCCTGGGAAGGATCTGGGAGATGTAAATGCTTAATCCCTGGTCACGTCCTTTCCACTGGCCATGCTGGAAACCAAAGCTGAGTGTGATTTCGGCTTAGGCCATTGCCTCTGTAGTGCATGGTTCCCCTGGGGTGGACTTGCACATGCTTTTCCTTCATCAGGAAACTTCCTTCCCTGGGGGCTCCCACTCACCCACACCCTGAACAGAAGTGAAGCTTCTGTCAAGCCCCACAGTTCTTTACCAGCTGGAACTGGTGCTTTTTCTGTCTCAGTTCTTATTACCAGAAGAATGTGCTTTCATGCCTCTCTAATTGACATTCTTGTACTGTTTTTGCTGCTTAAAAAAAGAAAAACACATCCTGTGAGCTTGGGGACAAGATCAAGGGCATTATCTTCATTTGTGTATCTTGGCAACAGATTTTATCCACTCCCGTAAGACAAAACGAAGACTAGTGGAATGGTGCATTTTTATAAATTGTACTCACTTATGTTTATTTTAAAAATTGACTCCTAGATAGCTTTTCCACTTTCCACCACCACATGATTTAGACATAAATTCTATGTGACCTCTCAGGATCTAATTTAACACAGATTGTTGTAGCATGAACAGCTGAGATACTTTGTATGAAGAAAAATGTCTTTCAAATGGATACAATGTAAATCTTATATTCTTCCTATTTTCTCTTGCTAAATGGGCTCTTAGTATCTATTTGTGTATTGGGATGACCCCTGTTCCTTGCATTTTTACTACACAAACAGTTCATAGTATGTTGTTTATAAACTGCCATTCCCCAGGAAGAAGTGGTGCTTTTCAATGATGAGCTCTTACAGAGATCATCTTCATGAGCAAAATTACTTCCCCCTTTTCAAGTAGGAAATGTTAGAAATGTTATGTTATCATGATTCTCCAGACTCCATCTACAGTAAACATTTACGGTTGTTCTGGTATCAATATATATGAGGAATGTAACTTTTCGGGACACCCAAATGTGCTGAGCAGAAAAGTCTTGTTACTCGTGACTCCAGACTGATGAAGACATAAAAGAGCACTCAGATTTGTTTTGTGGTTGACAAAGCAGCTCCTTTTTTGTTTGTTTCCTGGGCATTCCTTTTGCAAAGCATCATTCATTCACTTTATGAAAGCTCCTAAGGAGTCATGTACTGCCGCATTTGAAGGGTCCCTGCCCTGACAGGACATGCATTTTAGTGGGGCAGATAGACAATTACTGACAATATGATTATATATATTTTATATATATTATATATATAATATATATCATAATATATTATGATAAAAATATCATAAATCTCCATGCTCTCTATGGCACAATTCTGAAATAAAAAAACTTCTGAAAACCAAAACTTTTGTCGTAACTCACCTGCCCTCTCCTGGCCCGAATTAACAAAAGACTCTTCATAATTTTTGTTCATCATAATCACAGGGAATATTTGTATCTTTGTTACAGAAATACTACTGTGTTTGCTCTGGGGGGTTTCTGCCCCAGGTCCTGAGAGGAGCATAATGGGAGTAGAATATATCCTCTGTATTGCTTTTCTAAGTGCAGGAAACATCTGAATTCTCAAAGATATTTTGCTGCAAGAGTTTCAGGTAAGTGGCCGCCCTGTGTAACATGGGCAATGATAAATCTTATGAATAAGATTAAGGACGGAAAGTGAGAGGAAGTGCCTGGAAGGGCTCTTTCCTTTCTCAGAAGCAGTGCATTGGATCTTTGTTCCAAGTACAGCAATCCGGTGCCTTTAAAATAGGATTTATTTATGTTGTGCATTTGCATTCTGCACCCTGCTGCACTTGACCCAAGAGCAGAATCCTAATACATGGTTCTTTCAAAGTACAGATGTACAGAAGTTAAATATGCTCAAGTCTAACCACTGGGTTCCAGCAGCTGCCTATACAAGCACATATCTGTCTGTTACGGAACACCACACCCAGGACAGACTTAACTCCTGATATTATTGACTTCATTTTTCTCATGAGCATCTCATCTCACCATGTCGCTCTGAGGAGAACGTACGGGGATGGCACAGTGCATCTAATTTCCCTCCTGGGCCTGTGGAGGCCTCTCAGAAGGAGTCAGAGAAGAGGGAACACATCTGGGCAATTGGGCGAAACCTGTTTTTTTCTCTTTACTCATGACTGAATGATGTCACCTTGCATTTTTTTTTCATGTTATCACTTTACATTCATTAAACATTTTTCTTAGGTTTATATTGAAGATGGCTTTATTCTAAAATATTCTCTGTTAACACTTGAGTTGAAATATATATGGAATATCAGCTATTTGACCTTGGCAATTTCAACTCCCTGAGCTTTTTAAACAAATTCATCTTTCATTGAGAGTGATAAATAACTTGCCTATCAGTAGCACTCTATCATTACTACTATTATCTTTATTTTTTTAAATGATTTCTACCTCACTAGATTGTTGTGACTATCAGATGTACTGAGGGGTATAAAAATTATTTGCATATGCTAATTTTTGTTCACTGTTATTTATGGTTCCTGTGATTAGCAGAATAAATAAGTGACATCTAGAAATAACCCCAAAGAGAATTAAATTAAGTGATTATGACTACAGACAACAAAATATCCATTTCTTAATTTTAGGAAAGAATGGCTTAAAATGAGTCACATGCGAGACATGTGAAGCTTAAAAATAGGAAAAATGTCAGATTTGATATTAGGAAATGAATGTTATTAGATCAGGAAAGCTATCAAAACTATTATGACATAAAATACAAAAAAATGAACAAAATTTGTAAGATTTTGCACATGCTTATACTTCCGCTTTGGTGACAAAGGAAACACCATTCTAACAAATAATCAGAAGGACACAAAAGGGTTTTATTCACCCTTACCTGGAACAATCAGTCTAATAATAAAATTTTGAAATAGCATATATCAAAGCATTTATATAAAAAAAAACAAAACATCTTTAAAAGTGTCTGGAAAAATGCTGATATAATTTCTTTCTAGTTGCAATTTGCATTTTTGCAAACTCTGTTTGCCATTTCAGATTTAAGTCAGATTTACTCTAGATTGATTTCCCACCTAATTTAAAGATATATAGTAGACAGGTTGGTGATAAAATATTCAAAAGTGGTTTTAACTATTTTTTTTAAAGATTTTATTTATTTGACAGACAGAGATCACAAGTAGGCAGAGAGGCAGGCAGAGAGAGAGGGAAGCAGGCTCCCTGCTGAGCAGAGAGCCCGATGTGGGGCTCGATCCTAGGACCCTGGGACCATGACCTGAGCCGAAGGCAGAGGCTTTAACCCACTGAGCCACCCAGGTGCCCCTTAACTATTGTTTTGAGTTTTGATGATAATAGTGTCCTTTTCCTTGCCCCTAGCAAGCCCGGAAACAGAAATTACTTCTAACATCCAGAGAGGGTATTTTTTAACAGTCACTGAAAGCAAGAATAGTAAGGTGCCATGCCAAACTTGCCTACCTGTCAAGCCTATGTGAGTATCTTCACAGTTCACATGGAGCTGCTTCTATTTTGAAATGATTGTATTGCAGTCACACAAATGTAGCTTTTAGTGTGATTCAGAGCAAAGAAGTCTAAAGTGCAAGACAGGACCCTGGGTCCTGGGTCGGCCTGTGCCACTAACCCAAGGAAAAGTTAGTGCAGGTCTCCTTACCTCGCCAGACTTTTGCTCCTTTTTTGGCTAACTGACAAGGTTGGAGTAGACAACTTTTACGATTTCTTCCAGTCCAGAAATGTTTTAATTTTACAAAGAGTGTATCCAGGTGTGCAAAATAAGTTTTTTTTTTTTTTTTCTGTCACCTTAAACCTTAATGATGTGCCTCTTCTGCCTGATGCCAGACAGTGTAATTTTGGTGTATGTGCACTAGATTTTGTTTAGTGACATTTAAACCCAGCTAGTGGTTGTCCCTTCTTTCTCACTCATAGTAGCTGGGGCGGCATCTAAGTTGCTGTGGTGTCAGGTGTGTCTGTCTGTGGTGGAATCTGTCCCAGACATCCACGGTGTCTGATCTGGTCCTCACTCTGTATGGTCTAGGTCCCTCCTGTTACGTCCAAACTTTCAGAGAGCTTCACTCTCTCTCTCTCTCTTGTTCTTTCTCAGCTAACATCTATGTCATTCTTGGAGGTCAACAAAATATAAGCTGTTGTTTTGTGAAGACAAAAGGAAACATTTGTACGCCATTTGGGCCAGTTGATCATCTCACAGCATAGGATACGCCAAGCACAGCTCCAGCTCTTGCATCTGGGTTGGGGAAGTGGGGGAAGGTCTTCCCCACTCTCAGGTCCTGAAGCCTGTCTGAGGTGGTCCTGCCCCCCTGCCCGGGACACAGAGGGAGAGGGCAGGGTGTGGCTCTTCTTGGAAACATTGTCACAGTCTGATTTCCAGGTGGCCTGTCCAGGTCTCCTTGTCTTCTCTCTCCTTAAAGGGTCTCTGTCTAATCTCAGAAAGGGAGAACAGCAGCCACAACAAGATCAAATATTCTGTAATATCTATTATTAGACCAGGACCTTGGGCCCATAATGGGAAAATGTTGGTAATTCTAAAGCCATTTTGTTCTCAAATGTATTAATATGGGCATCAAAATTCTATCTCAAAACTAAGTGCTGAGCATAGCTCATGTAATACTCTGTATATATTGCAGTAAAGACATTTTCCTGAGGGCAGATGTGGAGGTGGGGGGTTTTTGGTTCTCGGAACTAGGGTTGACCTTGGGTAAAAAAAGCTCTCATATGTTCACATGCCAGTTCATACTCGAACATGTAAATTTGTTACAATTTCATGCTTTGACTCAATTTTTATAACAAGATAATTTTGATAAATGATTCATTTTTTTAAGGCTAGCAATACATGAGGGTAATAGAAACAGAGTTTGAATTTTTAAAGTATGTCAATATTGTAAAATTCTGAGGTTACAGGGGTGGAAAATATGAAGTTATTTCATTTTCAGTATCTCTGGAAATAGACTACTTCACAGATTTTTTTTTACCAACCAAAAATAATTGATTTGGGCCTAAAATTTTGCTTTTCAAAAAAACAAAAGTGCCAGAGTGACATTAGAAAAATTACAGAGAAGGCAGCTCCTGTTTCCTGTAAACCAACATAAAAACACTGAAAAACAACCAGAAACTGTCAGAAACAACTATGTCAGAACTCTGGAAAACAAAGTTTATAGCAACCAAGCTAATTAATGCTGGGTTAAGGAAAAGGCAACTTTAAAATGGTAGGACAGTTTTGTGGTGTTTCCATGAGCCCTTGCCCTTCCTCTCCACAGCTAGGGGCAGTGCTGAAGGTTGGCAGCCCACAAATCCAATGAGGGACGCTGACCCCAGATTCTAGAAGGAGCAGTACAGGCCTTGTTCACAAACTATGGATACGTGTGCTCTGATCCGTCCAAGGGGCCTGGAGTTCCGACACAGGGCACTCGTTTCTGTTTCATTAGCTTGGAACTCCTCCAGGCTGGAAACATGGTGGGTGTTGCTGGAAGCATCAGAACATGAGGGAGCAATGTGCAACCACCTGGGGCCAAAGATTGTCTGTGAAAAGTGCAACAGCCCAACCTTAAGCTGGAGAAGGAAAGCATGGAAGAGATTCTCAGGGAAATTAGGGGATTTCAAAGCCCTTCTAAATACCAAGGAATTTAGAAAGCCATACGCTTATGGAGAGGAAAAACAATGCTGCTCAGAAAACATCCAAGGAGGAGCCTCTACGCTCTCCGACCCCAAGCTTATTGATCCCTTGGCACAGTGCAGGCTGATTGAAAGTTGAAGGAGCGCCCACCACAGAGACAGTCTGAAGACTCAGAAGGTTTTGTTCTCTCTCTCTCTCTCTCTTATTCTCCTGGCATTCAAGGAAATCTGTCAAAACACCAAAGCACAAGCTCACTGGCCAAATGAAAGGTGATGAATAGTCTTCAGTGACTATACACATTGAGAAATAAAGTATCTACAAAGATAGTTGAGACAAGTTGAGACAAGTCACTGAAAAATGGATTATTACAGCTCTCAACAATCAGTAAGACAGCAAACCAGGGACAAGAGGAAGAATCCATCAGGTCCTGGGCTCTTGTTTTTTGGGAGGTTTTTGATCACTGCTTCAATCTCGTTACTAGATATTGGTCTGTTCCGGTTGTCAATTTCTTCCTGTTTCCATCTTGGAAGTTTATAGGTTTCCAGGAATGCATCCATTTCTTCTAGGTTGCTTAACTTGCTGGCTTATAACTACTGATAGTATTTTCTGATGATTCTTTCTATTTCCTTAGTGTTAGTCATGATCTCTCCCCTTTCATTCACAATTTTATTAATTTGGGTCCTCTCTCTTTTCTTTTGCATTAGTTGGGCCAGTAGTTCATCAATCTTATTGATTCTTTCAAAAAACCAGCTTCTGGTTTTGTTGATGTGTATCTCTAGTTTCTCTAGTTTCTAACTCATTCATCTCTGCTCTAATCTTGATTATTTCCCTCCTTGTGTGTGGGGTTGGCTTAATTTGCTGTTGATTTTCCAGTTCTTTAAGGTGTAAAGAGAGCTGGTGTATTCTGGATTTTTCAGTTTTTTTAAGTGAAGCTTGGATGGCTATGTATTTTCCCCTTGGGACCACCTTTGCTGTATCCCATAGGTTTTGGACAGATGTGTCTTCTTTCTCATTGGTTTCCAATTTAAGTTCTTCTTTGATTTCCTAGTTGATCCAAACATTCTTAAGCAGGATGGTCTTTAGCTTCCAAGGGTTTGAATTCCTTCCAAACTTTTTCTTGTGTTTGAGTTCCAGTTTCAAAGCATTGCAGTCTGAGAATATGCAGGGAATAATCTCAGCCTTTTGGTATCAGTTGAGCCCTGATTTGTGACCCAGTATGTGGTCTATTCTTGAGAAAGTTCCATGTGCACTTGAGAAGAATGAGTATTCTGTTGTTTTAGGGTGGAATGTTCTGTTTATATCTTTGAAGTCCATCTGGTCCAATGTTTCATTCTGTGCTCTAGTTTCTTTATTGATTTTCTACTTGGATCATCTGTCTATTACTGAGAGTGGCATGTTAAGATCCCCTACAATTAATGTATTCGTATCAATGTGACTCTTTATTTTGATTAATAGTTGGCTTATGTAGTTGACTTCTCCCATATTGGGGGCATAAATATTTACAATTGTTAGATCTTCTTGGTGGATACATCCTTTAAGAATGATGTAGTGTCCTTCTGGATCTCTGACTACAGTCTGTAACTTAAAATCTAATTTATCTAAGAATCAATAACCCAGCTATCTTTTGAGGCCCATTGGCATGAAAGATGGTTCTCCATCCCTTCACTTTCAGTCTGGATGTACCTTTAGGTTCCAAATATGTCTCTTGTAGACAGCATATGGATGTGTCCTGTTGTTTTATCCAATCTGCAAGCCTGTGCCATTTTATGGGAGCATTTAGGCCATTCACATTGCAAGTCATTATTGTAAGATAAGTTTTTATTGACATCATGTTGCCTGTGAAGTCCTTATTTCTATAGATTATCTCTGTAAATTTCTGTCCTATGTCTCTCTTGGGTTCTTTCTTCTTTTATAGAACACCCCTTAATATTTCTTGTAGTGCTGGCTTGGTGGCCACATACCCTTTTAAACTTTGCTGGTCTTGGAAGCTCCTTATCTCTCCATCCATTTTGAATGTCGGCCTTGCTAGAGAAAGTATTCTTGGCTGCATGTTCTTCTCATTTAGCGCCCTGAATATGTTTTGCCAGCTCTTTCTGGCATGCTAGGTTTCTGTGGACAGGTCTGATGTTATTCTGATGGTCCTTCCTCTGTACATAGGGAATCTCTTCCCCCAGCTGCCCTTAGGACCTCTTGTCTGAAATTATTATTCATGAATTTCACAATTAAGTGTCTGGAGGTCTTTCTAGATTCGTTGATCTTGGGGGGGGGGCTGTCCTTTCTGCCTCTAGGACATGAACACTTGTTCCCTTCCCCAGACTAGGGAAATTTTCATCCAGAATTTGTTCGATTCTAGTCTTCACTCTTTCTCCACACCCTACTCTCCCCGAGATCCCAATAATTATGACGTTGGATTGTTTCATGGTGGATTCCCTGGGGAATTCTACCAAACATTCAAAGAAGAAATAATACCTATTCTTCTGAAACTGTTTCAAAAAATAGAAACAGAAGGAAAACTTCCAGACTCTTTCTTTTTTTAAAATATTTTTTAAAATTTTAAAAATTTTCAGCGGAACAGTATTCATTGTTTTTACACCACACCCAGTGCTCCATGCAATATGTGCCCTCCCTAATACCCACCACCTGGTTCCCCCAACCACCCACTCCCCGCCCCTTCAAAACCCTCAGGTTGTTCTTCAGAGTCCATAGTCTTTCATGGTTCACCTCCCCTTCCAATTTCCCTCAACTCGCTTCTCCTCTCCATCTCCCCATGTCCTCCATGTTATTTGTTATGCTCCACAAATAAGTGAGACCATATGATACTTGACTCTCCTTGCTTGACTTATTTCACTCAGCATAATCTCTTCCAGTGCCTCCATGTTGCTACAAAAGTTGGGTATTCATCCTTTCTGATGGAAGCATAATACTCCATAGTGTATATGGACCACATCTTCCTTATCCATTCGTCCATTGAAGGGCATCTTGGTTCTTTCCACAGTTTGGCGACCATGGCCATTGCTGCTATAAACCTTAGGGTACAGATGGCCCTTCTTTTCACTACATCTGTATCTTTGGGGCAAATACCCAGTAGTGCAATTGCAGGGTCATAGGGAAGCTCTATTTTTAATTTTTTGAGGAATCTCCACACTGTTCTCCAAAATGGCTATACCAACTTGCATTCCCACCAACAGTGTAAGAGGGTTCCCCTTTCTCCACATCCTTTCCAACACACGTTGTTTCCTGTCTTGCTAATTTTGGCCATTCTAACTGGTGTAAGGTGGTATCTCAATGTGGTTTTAATTTGAATGTCCCTGATGGCTAGTGATGATGAACATTTTTTCATGTGTCTGGTAGTCATTTGTATGTCTTTATTGGAGAAGTGTCTGTTCATATCTTCTGCCCATTTTTTGATATGATTATCTGTTTTGTGTGTGTTGAGTTTGAGGAGTTCTTTATAGATCCTGGATATCAACCTTTTGTCTGTACTGTCATTTGCAAATATCTTCTCCCATTCCGTAGGTTGCCTCTGTTTTCTTGACTGTTTCCTTTGCTGTGCAGAAGCTTTTGATCTTGATGAAGTCCCAAAAGTTCATTTTCGCTTTTGTTTCCTTTCCTTTTGGAGACATAGCTTGAAAGAAGTTGCTGTGGGTGACATCGAAGAGTTTACTGCCTATGTTCTCCTCTAGGATTCTGATGGATTCCTGTCTCATGTTGAGGTCTTTTATCCATGTCGAGTTTATCTTTGTGCACGGTGTAAGAGAATGGTCGCATTTCATTCTTCTACATATAGCTGCCCAGTTTTCCCAGCATCATTTATTGAAGAGACTGTCTTTTTTCCACTGGATATCTTTTCCTGTTTTGTCAAAGATTATTTGACCGTAGAGTTGAGGGTCCATATCTGGGCTCTCTATTCTGTTCCACTGGTCTATGTGTCTGTTTTTGTGCCAGTACCATGCTGTCTTGGTGATCACAGCTTTGTAGCAAAGCTTGACATCAGGTAACGTGATGCCACCAGTTTTATTTTTGTTTTTCAACATTTCCTTAGCAATTCAGGGTCTCTTCTGATTCCATACAAATTTTAGGATTATTTGCTCCAGCTCTCTGAAAAATACCAGTGGAATTTTGATTGGAATGGCATTAAAAGTATAGATTGCTCTAGGCAGTATAGACATTTTGACAATGTTTATTCTTCCAATCCAAGAGCATGGAATGGTATTCCATCTTTCTGTGTCTTCTTCAATTTCTTTCATGAGTGTTCTGTAGTTCCTCGAGTACAGATCCTGTTCCTTTTTGGTTAGGTTTATTCCCAGGTATCTTATGGTTCTTGGTGCTATAGTAAATGGAATCGATTCTCTAATTTCCCTTTCTGTATTTTCATTGTTACTGTATAAGAAAGCCACTGATTTCTGTACATTGACTTTGTACCCTGCCAAGTTACTGAATTGCTGTATGACTTCTAGTAGTTTGGGGGTGGAGTCTTTTGGGTTTCCCATATAAAGTATCATGTCATCTGCAAAGAGACAGAGTTTGACTTCTTCATTGCCAATTTGGATACCTTTTATTTCTCTTTGTTCTCTGATTGCTGTTGCTAGGACTTCTAATACTATGTTGAACAAGAGTGGTGAGAGTGGGCATCCTTGTCGTGTTCCTGATCTCAACGGGAAGGCTGCGAGCTTTTTCCCATTGAGAATGATATTTGCTGTGGGTCTTTCATAGATAGATTTTATGAAGTTCAGGAATGTTCCTTCTATCCCTATACTTTGAAGCGTTTTAATCAGGAACGGATGCTGGATTTTGTCAAATGCTTTTTCTGCATCAATTGAGAGGACCATGTGGTTCTTCTCTCTTCTCTTATTGATTGGTTCTATCACATTGATTGATTTGCGAATGTTGAACCATCCTTGTAACCCAGGGATGAATCCCACCTGGTCATGGTGGATAATCTTTTTAATGTGCTATTGGATCCTGTTTTCTAGGATCTTGTTGAGAAACTTAGCATCCATATTCATCAGTGATATTGGTCTGAAATTCTCCTTTTTGGTGTGGTCTTTGCCTCTTTTGGGGATCAGAGTAATGCCGGCTTCATCAAAAGAATCTGGAAGTTTTCCTTCTGCTTCAATTTTTTGAAACAGCTTCAGGAGAATAGGTGTTATTTCTTCTTTGAAAGTTTGGTAGAATTCCCCAGGGAATCTGTCAGGTCCTGGGCTCGTGTTTTTCAGGAGGTTTTTGATCACTGCTTCAATCTCGTTACTAGATATCGGTCTATTCAGGTTGTCAATTTCTTCCTGGTTCAATTTCGGGAGTTTATAGTTTTCCAGGAATGCATCCATTTTATCTAGGTTGCTTAGCTTATTGGCATATAACTGTTGATAATAACTTCTGATGATTGTTTCTACTTCCTTGGTGTTAGTTGTGATCTCTCCCTTTTCATTCATAATTTTATTAATTTGGGCTTTCTCTCTTTTCTTTTGGATTAGTGTGGCCAATGTTTTATTGATCTTATTGATTCTTTCAAAAAACCAGCTTCTAGTTTCATTGATATGTTCTACTGTATCTCTGGTTTCTACCTCTTTGATCTCTGCTCTAATCTTGATTATTTCCCTTCTTGTGTGTGGAGTTGGTTTGATTTGTTGTTGATTCTCCAGTTCTTTAAGGTGTAGAGACAGCTGGTGTATTCTGGATTTTTCAATTTTTTTGAGGGAGGCTTGGATGGCTATGTATTTCCCCCTTAGGACCTCCTTTGCTGTATCCCGTAGGTTTTGGACAGATATGTCTTCATTCCCATTGGTTTCCATGAATTGCTTAAGTTCTTCTTTGATCTCCTGGTTGATCCAAGCATTCTTAAGCAAGGTGGTCTTTAGCTTCCAGGTGTTTGAGTTCCTTCTGAACTTTTTTTTGTGATTGAGCTCCAGTTTCAAAGCATTGTGATCTGAGAATATGCAGGGAATAATCTCAGTCTTTTGGTATTGGTTTTGTCTTGATTTGTGACCCAGTATGTGGTCTATTCTGGAGAAGGTTCCATGTGCACTTGAGAAGAATGAGTATTCTATTGTTTTAGGGTGGAATCTTCTGTATATATCTATGAGGTCCATCTGGTCCAATGTGTCATTCAATGCTCTTGTTTCTTTATTGATTTTCTGCTTCGATGATCTGTCTATTACTGAGAGAGGCATGTTATGATCTCCTACTATTAATGTATTCATATCAGTATGACTCTTTATCTTGATTAATAGTTTTCTTATGTAATTGGCTGCTCCCATATTGGGGGGGTAGATATTTATAATTGTTAGATCATCTTGGTGGATAGTCCCTTTAAGAATGTTGTAGTGACCTGTATCTCTGATTACAGCCTTTAGTTTAAAATCTAATTTCTCTGATATGAGAATCGCTACCCCGGCCTTCTTTTGAGGCCCATTGGCATGAAAGATGCTTCTCCATCCCTTCACTTTCAGTCTGGGTGTATCTTTAGGTTCAAAATGGGTCTCTTGTAGACAACATATGGATGGGTCCTGTCGTTTTATCCAATCTTCAACCCTGTGTCATTTTATGGGCGCATTTAGGCGATTCACATTGAGAGTGATTATTGATAGATACGTTTTTATTGACATCGTGTTACCTTTGAAGTCTTTCTTTCTGTAGATTGTCTCTATATTTCTGTTCAATGATATTCTTAGGATTTTTTCTCTTTTATAGAACCCCCCTTAATACTTCCTGCAGTGTCAGCTTGGTGGTTGCATAGTCTTTTAAGCCTTGCCGGTCTTGGAAGCTCTTTATCTCTCCATCCATTTTGAATGTCAGTCTTTCTGGATAAAGTATTCTTGGCTGCATGTTCTTCTCATTTAGTGCCCTGAATATACCTTGCCAGCCCTTTCTGGCTTGCCAGGTCTCTGTGGACAGGTCTGACGTTATTCTGAGGGGCTTTCCTCTGTATGTAAGGAGCTTCTTTGTCCTAGCTGCCTTCAAGAGGGCCTGCCTACAATTATAATTCTTCATTCTTACTATCAGGTGTCTCGAGGACTTTCAAGAATCTATAATCTTGGGGGGAAACCGTTCTGCCTCTAGTACATGAATGCTGGTTCCATTAATGAGATTGGGAAAAATTTTCATGGAGAACCTGTTCCGCTATATCTTCTAGACTTCTTTCTTTCTCCTCCCCTTCAGGGATTCCAATAATTCTGACGTTGGAACTTTTCATGGCATCATTTATTTCCCTGATTCTGTTTTCGTGGCTTCTAAGCTGTTTGTTCCAGGCTTCCTCCTGATCCTTTCTCTCTATCTGTTTATCCTCCAGATCACTAATTCTATCTTCTGTCTCAGTTACCCTAGCTTTTAGAGAATTTAGATTAGATTGGAACTCATTGAGAGCATTTTGAACATCATTCCTGGTGGCTTTCAGTTCTGCCCTAACATTGTGAACATCATCCCTGGTAGCTTTCAGTTCTGCAAAAATATGGAACACTTCACGAATTTGCATGTCATCCTTGTGCAGGGGCCATGCTAATCTTCTCTGTATCATTCCAATTTTAGTATATGTGCTGCCTAAGCAAGCACTTCCTGACTCTTTCTATGAAGCCACCATTACCCTGATCCCCAAACCAGGCAAAGACCCCATCAAAAGGTAGAATTTCAGATCAATATCCCTGATGAATATGCATGCCAAGATTCTCAACAAGATCCTAGCTAATAGGATCCAACAGTACATTAAAAAATTATCCACCATGACCAGGTGGGATTTATCCCTGGGATGCCAGGGTGGTTCAACATTCACAAATCAATCAATGTGACAGAACCACACAGTCCTCTCAACTGATGCAGCAAAAGCACTTGGTAAAATACAGCATCCATTCCTGATTAAAACTCTTCAAAGTATAGGGATAGTGGGAACACTCCTCAACTTCATAAAATCTATCTATGAAAAACCCACAGCAAATATCATTCTCAATGGGGAAAAGATGACAGCCTTCCCTTTGAGATGAGGAACACGACAAGGATGCCCACTCTTGCCAGTGTTGTTCAACATAGTACTAGAAGTCCTAACAACAACAGAGAACAGAAAGAAATAAAAGATATTCAAATCGGCAAAGAAGAAGTCAAATTCTCTTCACAGATGCCTTGATATTTTATATGGAAAACTCAAAAGACTCCACCCCCAAACTACTAGAACTCATAATAGCAATTCAGTAATGTGGCAGGATACAAAATCAATGCACAGAGATCAGTTCCTTTCTTATACACTAACAATGAAAGTGTAGAAAAAGAAATTATAGAATCAATTCCATTTACAATAGCACCAAAACCCATAAACTTGGAATAAACCTAACCAAAGAGATAAAGGATCTATACCTGAGGAACTACAGAATACTCATGAAAGAAACCGAAGAAGACACAAAAAGATGGAAAAACATTCCAGGCTCATGGATCAGAGAATAAACACTGTTAAAATGTCTGTGCTGCCCAAAGCAATCTACACTTTCACTGCCATCCTGATCAAAATACCATTGACATTTTTCAAAACGCTGGAACAAAGAATCCTAAAATTTGTATGGAACCAGAAAAGACCCCAAATTGCCAAGAAAATGTTGAAAAAGAAAAACAAAATTGCAAGCATCACGTTGCCTGATTTCAAGCTTTATTACAAAGCTATGGTCACTAAGACAGCATGGTATTGGCACAAAAACATGGACCAGTTGAACAGAGTAGAGAGTTCAGATATGGACCTGCAACTCTATGGTCAAATAATCTTCGACAAAGCAGCAAAAAATATACAGTGGAAAAAGACAGTCTCTTCAATAAATGATGCTGGGAAAATTAGACAGCTATGTATAGAAGAATGAAATTCGACCATTCTGTTATACCACACACAAAGATAAACTCAAAATGGATACAAGATCACAATGTAAGGCAGGAATCCATCAATATCCTAGAGGAGAACATAGGCAGTAACCCCTTCAACATCAGCATAGCAACTTCTTTCAAGATATGTCTCCAAAGGCAAAGGAAACAAAAGTGAAAATGAACTTTTGGGACTTCATCAAGATCAAAAGCTTCTGCACAGCAAAGGAAACAGTCAAGAAAACAAAGAGGCAATCCATGGAATGGGAAAAGATATTCACAAATGACACTACAGACAAAGGACTGATATCCAAGATCTATAAAGAACTCCTCAAACTCAACGGTCAATAAACAGATAATCACATAAAAAAAAATGGGCAGAAGACATCAACAGACACTTCTCCAAAGAAGACATATAATGGATAACAGATACATGAAAAAATGTTCATCATGATTAGCCGCCAGGGAAATTAAAATCAAAACCACATTGAGATACCACCTTACACCAGTTAGAATGGCCAAAATTAACAAGATAGTAAATAGCAAGTGTTGGAGAGGATGTGGAGAAATGGGAACCCTCTTACACTGTTGGTGGGAATGCAAGGTGGTGCAGCCACTTTGGAAAACAGTGTGGAGATTCCTTAAGAAATTAAAAATAGAGCTATCCTATGACCCCGCAATTGCACTACTGCATATTTACTCCAAAGATACAGATGTAGTGAAAAGAAGGGCCATATGATCCCCAGTGTTCATAACAGCAATGTCCACAATAGCCAAACTGTGGAAAGAGCCAAGATGCCCTTCAACAGAAGAATGGATAAAGAAGATATGATCCATATATACAATGGAATATTACACAGCCATCAGAAAGGATGAATACCCAACCTCTGTATCAACAGGGATGGAACTGGAGGACATAACGTTGATCAAAATAAGTCAAGCAGAGAGAATCAATTATCATATGGTTTCACTTACTGGTGGAGCATAAGGAATAACATGGAGGATATTAGGAGAAGGAAAGGAAAAATGAATTGGGGGAAAGCAGAGGGGGAGACAAACCATGAGAGACTGTGACTCTGAGAAATAAATTGAGGGTTTTGGAGGGGAGAGGTATGGGGGGATGTGTGAGCCTGGTGGTGGTTATTAAGGAGGGCACGTATTGGATGAAGCAGTGGGTATGTGCATAAATAATGAATCTTGGAACACTAAAGAAATAAAATTAAATTAAATTTAAAAAGAGGGAGAATATGATACCCAGAATGGCATTATAGTATTCGTATGTCCAGTTAAAAAAAAAAAAAGGAAAAGAAGGAATCACAATTCATAAAGACAAATAGGTAAGTATGGCCCAGTCAAGGGATGAAATTTTTAGCAGTTTTGGGGTCTCTAACCCACAACTATGAAATAATTCTTCAGATGTCTTGGTGCAGAAAGGAGATTGTATTAAAGCTGGCAAATAGGAGAAGACTTGTCTCAGGAGATAAAAGCATCCCAAGTACATCATCTAATCTAATCATAAGGAAAGTAGGGTCATCCATTATCTCCACAAGCCCATAGTTAATGTTAACCTCATGGAATGGGGTGCATTCTGGCTTTTAAGGAGCGATTTTGTCATCCCAGCCACATAGAAGTGATCAAGGTGATAGCTGAGTTATACAATTATTGGGGAATCAATCCCATTTTTCAGTTGTTCAAATAATCATATGCCCATTGGGTCCTGTTATTATCCCCACAGAATAACAAGCAGGAACATTGTCTATACATGAGTTATTATGGTAATTTGTCTGAAGTTTTTTTGTTTCAAGTTGTCGATCATCAGTTTTTAGAGCTTTTAGGAAAAAGACAGTTTTAATTTTTAATGACTTTAAGTCTAGAGAATGGTAGAAAATTGGAAAACTTAGTTGGATATTTGAGGACACCAGAATAATTCAGGATCTAATCTGGTTTATAAGAAATAGTAATAAAATTTAATATTTATGAAGATGTGCTATTAAAACATAATTTTTCTTTAAAAATACCTTAATTTCCAGATGTAACCAAATGAAGATTAAATCATCTATAAAACAAGCCCAATTTTAACAAACTTGGTCTAATTATTTTCATAAGCTTAACAAAAATAGTGATTGATCATGTAGATCTTTTATAATCTGCCTTGATGGGACCTTTTATGAAGAATCTAGATTAAGCTTTTATTAGCCTCTCTAGGGCAAAAGCCAAGCCAAATACTTGCCATCAGACATGCCCGCAATACCTGTAATTTAGGGGAATTCCTCTTTATGAGGTCCCCAAAGCATCCTGAGGTCCCTGCACCTACCAAGAAGTAACATTCTTTACTCACCTGGTGAGGCTGCTGGGAACTCTGTAAGCAAGGTGTCAGGCCAATAGTTCCAAAGGGCTTTATGGCTTCATGCTTCATAAAGTCAATCTTAGTTCCATAAAGCTGTTTGGCCATACTCTGCATGACTCTGAGAGTCTGAGTCAGAGTCATGACTCTGAGAGACTACATGACTGCATGTAGTCTCTGCATGACTCTCAAATATGACATTCCAGTCAAGGCATTGGTATATAATCAATGTTTCTAATGGTGTCTTGTTACAAGGAAAACAGACTCTTATTGAACCTATGCAAATGACTAAGATTGCATGGAAGAAAGGATATTCACTGAGACCTTTTGAATTTGAGGGTTCAGGGAGAGAAAAAAGTTAAATACTTTAATTGGTTCAGAAATGAATACTTTATCACATTTCTGTATATCATGAATATTTTAAGAGAATGTTTCCTTATTCTGGAAGAGCAAATATTAGAGAACCAGCAATGTTTCAAACAAGAGTCACAAACTATAATCTTCCCCAGTTTAGTTAGTTCTGGACATTCTTTCCCATTTTAGTTTTATGATTTTAATGATATTAAAATCTGTCTTTGTCCTAAAAGTCCTTTTTATGAATCTCCTTGAAAATGAAACACATTTTGCAAGAGAATTAGAACAATTACAAATGACAAAAACTCAGAAGTGGACAGGGCTAAAGATCTGATGAGATTTCATATTACAGCAGGCAAGGAAATCCAGTTATTTCTGTGACATGCAATACTTTTTTTTTTTTAAGATTTTATTCATTTATTTGACAGATAGAGGTCACAAGTAGGCAGAGAAGCAGGCACAGAGAGAGAGGGGGGTGGAAGCAGGCTCCCTGTTGAGCAGAGAGCCCGATGCGGGGCTCGATCCCAGGACCCTGAGATCATGACCCGAGCTGAAGGCAGAGGCTTAACCCACTGAGCCACCCAGGTGCCCCACATGTAGTACTTTCTTAATTAGAATGTTAAGAGATGACCTTATACCAGAACATATTAAAACTTCAGGAATTGCATATCATATCTCTGGGATACTTATAACATTTATCCAAACATAACCTAAGGCCAATCATTATTTGTTTGACAGTGTATTCCAATTAACTTAACATTCCAAATAAACAAGCCCAGTTAGTCCAAAAGACTCCATTTACAATTTAAATCTGAGAAATTTGTTAAAAAAACTTCAGGAAGTTTTAAAGAATGTGCCTAAATACAGTTGCTTATAGTCCACGTTTCTCATCTTCCAGAAGGTATGTCCTCAAAGGTACAAGGGAACACACAGAATCACACAAAGTCCTGAGTCCCCTGAGTTGGGAATGAATTGATATCTCCTTTGCCATGTTGTGTTGGCAAGTTACATGGAAACCAAGATACAAGAATTGGGAAAATAGGCACCCTGTCTTATTGAGAGAAACCAAAAAGTTACATAACAGGGTATGGATCCTGGGAGATTTAAAGAAATAGGGCCATTAATATAATTGGTCTCCCACAAAGAGACTTCCTGCAGAAAACGGTGTTCAGTAAAATCTATTATTGACAAATTTTGCAGATTGTTTAAATAGTTTTCTATATTTCTATAAAAACTTACTTTTATTTTTTTAAATTGTTATTTGTCTTCAGAAGAACATTTTTTATTTCCTAGAAAATACTTGGTTCTGCTGTATAAGAGAAAAAGAGTACAAGCTCCTTCCCCTTCCCCTGCTAGGGAAAGGGGAAAAAAAAATGACAACATACCATTTCATACCCACCAGGATAGCTATATTCAAAAGAACCAACAATAATGAGTGTGGGTAATGATGTGGAGAAATTTGAACTCTCATTTGTTGTTCGTGGAAATGCAAAATAGTGCATTGCTCTGAAAAAAGTTTAGCAATTCCTTAAAAGTTAAACATAGAATTACCATATGACCTGTGTATTAGTTCCTATTGCTGCTACAATAAATCGTCACAAACTTAGTGGTTTTATGAATGCAACATTATTATCCTAGTATTCTGAGGTCTCACATGACTCTCACTTGGTCAAAATCTAAGTGAGTCAGTTGTGCATTTTTTATGGGGGCTCTAGGAAGAGAATCTGTTTCCTTGACTTTTCCATCTTCTAGAAGCTGCCTGCGTTCCTTAGCCCCTGCCCATCCTCCCCACATCCTCCATTTTCAAAGCAAGCAGTGATAGGTTGAGTCCTTTTCATAAGGAAATGCTTCAGCCTCTTCTGCCTCCTTCTTCCACTTTTATGGGCACTTGTGATTATTTTGGGCTCACTTGGGTAGTCTAGGATAATCTCCCTATCTTCAGGGGAAATTATTAGCAATCTTACTTTCATCAGTAACTGTAATTCTCCTTTTCCATTTACCCTAACATGTTCACAGATTAGGGGATTAGGATGTAAACCTATCTGGCAGAACTTTATTTCTGTCTACCACACTTTCACATCCACTCCTAGGTGCATATCCAAGGAAGTGAAAACGTATCTGTAAAATCTTTCACATGGATGTTCATTTAGCATTATGCATAATAGCCAAATAGTGAACACAACCCTACCATCCATCAGCTGATAAATGGATAAACAACAATGATAACATTGGCATCATGGATGTAGTGTGGCATTTACATGAAGAAAAACTGACATTCAATATTAGGAAAAATCACAGAATGTTTCATGAAGGAGGTGAAATTAAAGTTGAACTTTGAAAGAAGTAAAAGAAACAATTACTATTATGCTTCTTAAAGTAGATACACATTTTGGTTACGAGGTGTTATTCCAATTACTACTTCAGGAAGACTCTGCAGTGAGATGGTAGGATAGGTCATTATCCAATTTCAGTAGACATTTATTTTCTCTAACAGAGTGGCAGATTATTATTCTCTTCAATCAAGTAAGATGTATTTCCCATTGCTGAGATGTATGAGATGATAGATCAAGCCACAGTTGGTTCTGTTCAGGAAAAGCATCTTAATCCTCCTTCCTTTAGGATTAGAGAAAGAAGAGAATAGACCAGTTATTATTAAAGAAAACATTCACAGAATCTACTCTTCATTTAAATGACACATTTCATATTTGGATCCAGTTTGAGCATTTGCAAAAGCCTGTGCCTGCCCATTTCTTTCCGCTCCTTCATCCCTTTCCAAACAAGCAAAAAGTGCATTCTCTTTACCTACATAGACCAATGCAGTTTAATTTACTCATTACTTCTTTTGACTATTTTGAATAGTTCAGTTTTGCTCAATTATAATTGTTTTGTAGCAATGTAGAACATTTCTGGAGCTTCCCGTTCAAATGAGGAGAAAACTATCCAAGTGATACTGTCTTTGACATAATCTTGGGAAGTTTGAGTACATGTGCCCTCTCTCCATCCTGAAAGATGATGAAGAAGTAAGACAAAGGTGTAAGCCTGGATTTATATATCAGGAGTTGGTAATGAGTCCATTTTGTTGTTCTCTTCAGTAGCATTCTATTTGAATTTTTTATTATTTGATAAAAACTTCAAAAAGCAGACTTCATGAAAATAAAATTGGAGTAGCAGAAAGAGACAAGCTACATCACAACAAATGGTAGAGATCTGAAGTAATTCACTAGCTCATTCTTTCCGTGGAAAGGAAACTCTTTATTATTTTTGGCAGATTACCTAATGACTGAAAATGTAAACCGTGTGTTTGAAATCCAAATGAGTTTTCCAAAAATTCATCACAGATGTTGGTTGAAGGCGTATCTCATCAGTGTACGGTGACTCTGTCTTAAAATGAAAGAAGAGAAGAAACCACTTGGGTGGATAAAGAAGTTACTTTATCTGAGAGCAAAAGCGGCCATCTGTTTGCTCATACCTAACTCCCATGACTTCAGTCAGCTTCAACTTCTCAGCAGGAAGAATTTGGCAGGATAAAAATTTGAACTTCACTGATAGTATTAAAGGAGATCAAGGCTTTCATAATGAGTTTAATAACTTGGATGCACAAAGCCAATGAGTTTTATCTCTCCTGTAGATAGAAGATTTAAAGTAAGTGCATAATAGTAAAATATATGTGTAGTTCCTGGAACTCAAAACTAAATAGGAGACTATCACAATGTTACATAAGTGGTTTCCACTCATGGGTTGAAGAATTGGGTATTTGGATCCCCACATAAGGAGCTTGAATTATAGTGGAATGAGTAGTAACAAAGAATGAGTAGTAATTACGATTTTTGAGAGTTTTCTATGCGTCAAGTAGTGAGCTATTTACTTTTACACCATTTTCTCATTATTTCCTACTGCAATCACTTGAGATAGGAAACTCAAGGCAAGAAAGGTTAGGGAACTTTTCTAGGTCACTCGAGGACGGGATATAGGAATTTAAATTCAGGTTGGCTTGAAATCAATGATCTTAATGAATTAGTCAATTGAGGACACACCTAATCCCTCTCTTCTCTTCTATGTAGAGCAGTTTAAAGCCAATTCCTTTGTGTGGTTCTCAGGTTTACTTTAAGGACATCAGCATCAGCACTGCCAGGCACAGCGCTGAGGGAACTCTTCTGCAAGAATATTAGGTGCCAGCACTGGGTGTAGTGCAAAAACAATGACTACTGTTACGCTAAAAAAAAAAAAAAAAAAAAAAAAAAAAAAAAAAAAAAAAAATCAGGTGCCAGGAGAGACGCAGCCCACCCAAGCACCCGGATTCTAGAGAAAGAGAGCCCAGCAAGCAACCCTCCCCCTCAGTCTCAGTCCCTGGCTCTCTGCCCCGCCTCCGGACTCTCCGCCCCGCCTCCCGGCTCTCCGCCACGCCCCCAGGCTCTCGGTCCTGCCTTCTCAGGGATTCCCCGCACTCTCCGCCACACCCCTGGCTCGCCATCCCGCCCCCTCATTTCCGCCCCGACCCCGGGTCTCCAGCAAAGGCGCTTCGTTTTGTGTGAGGAGACGTGAGCGCTCACGCTGCAAGGATTACCCTTTCCGACGACCTGAGGGCGGCAGCGGGGCGGCTTACGCGAGTCCCGACGTGGCGGCTCCGGGCCTCCCTTCAGGCAGCCGGCTGGCGGCGCCAGAACATTGGCGGGCTCTTCAAAGTCTCAGACGCCGCGAGGGCGCCAGGACCCAACCAGCCCAGAGCTGTGGGGAGGGGGCTGGGTGACCCTAGCGTCCGTGTGGACGACCCACTGCCTGTCCTCGCGGTGAGGGACACGGCCGGGACAGTCTCTGTGACCGGGTGGACCACACGCTGCCACTCCTCACCGTGGGGGATACAGCCCGGACAGTGACTGTGACTGTGTGGACGACACACCGCCTGTCCTCGTGGTGGGGGACACAGCGCGAAAGGTCTCTTTGACCGTGTGGACGACGCACTGCCTGTCCTCGCGGTGGGGAACACGGCCCGGACAGTCTCTGTGACCTTGTGGACGACACGCCGCCTCTCCTCACGGTGGGTGATATGGCCCGGGCAGTGGCTGTGACCTTGTGGACGACACACCTCCTGTCCTCGTGGTGGGGGACACAGCCCAGACAGTCTCTGTGACCATGTGGATGACACGCCGCCTCTCCTCACGGTGGGGGATACGGCCCGGACAGTGGCTGTGACTGTGTGGACGACATACCGCCTCTCCTCGCGGGGCGGGGGGATATGGCCCCAACAGTCTCTGTGACCGTGTGGAGGACACGCTGCCTCTCCTCATGGTGGGGGATACAGCCTGGACAGTGGCTGAGACCGTGTGGAGGACACGCTGCCTGGCCTCGCGGTGGGGGACACGGTCCAGACAGTCTCTGTGACCGTGTGAATGATTCGCTGGTCTTGTCCCCATGATGACAGAGCGTGACTGCAGTCCCAATGGCGACGGAGCCGCGGCTAGCAGGCTCGGTTCTCCCCGACCTTGATGTTGGAAGAGGAGGGTAAGAAGAATACACCACATTTGGCCCTGGGTTTAGCAAGATTTACAGGGATTTGTACTATTATGGAAAAGCTACTTTTAGCTTCTAAATGGGAGAAGATGTCTACACTTGACAGAGAAAATCACACGTTTTATAAATGTGGTTTTAAGTAATAATGTTATAGAAAAGAAATGTCCCAGCAAGATGACTTTTGTATGTGGAATTGCTGTCCTGGCTCCAGATTGTCACTAGTGGTGACTCAAGAGTGTATTTGTTAGTGGGATAGAGGAACTGGAGCCCATGGCCCTGAACAGGAGGAGTTTGCTCTGCCATACTGGTCATATTTACAAGACATTTTCATACTATTGCTGTTGTCCTATTCATGCATTTCATTTCTCACTCCTCTGTGTCTCCATGGCCGCGTTAGTTACTTGTAAAGAAATACTCAGTCTTTTTAGATATTCTAAAGTGCTTTCTAAGTGCTAAAAACAGATGTAGAAAACAACATCTTGCTTAAATATCTTATTGTTAAAATTCGTATGAAATACCATCTTTTGGAAACGCAAGGGCTAAACCAGGTCTTTATGCAGTGCTCCTTGGGTTTGAACTCTGGTTTCGGGGAGGAGGAAGAAGAAAGACAATTAGAGAACTCTGTGTTCCTAGCCAGGCAGTGTTAATCATCGTCTGTATGTTCTGTGCTTTTTGTTTGTATGTCAATAGAGTATGCAATGGACAAATGAGTCCTAATCTTCCTACATATTAAATAGGTTACCAGAGGACAGAAGAATTAATAAACGTGGATTTCATAACTTTTGTGTTAAAATGTATAAGACGGGGGTGCCTGGTTGGCTTAGTGGGTGGAGCATGCAATGCTTGATGTGGGGGTTATGAGTTCCAGCACCATGTTGGGTGTGGAGATTACTTAAAAATAATATCTTAAAAAAAAGAATTTATAAACAGTGTATCTTCTCGAAATGACTTGTGGAAGTGAAACAGTTAAAATTGCCTCTTATAAAATCAGACATTGAGACTTGTGGATTCTATTAACATTTGTCCTGGTTTTCTTCCAGAATCTGGGCTCTTGACTGCTTGGGTTAGTTTCAGTTCAGCAACCTTCTTCAAGTTCTCCAAGTCTCCTGTTTTCTTATCTGCAAAATACCAGTATCACCTACTCAGTGAGCTATTTTGAGAGTTAAAGTAGATAGTAAATAGGCAGACTTGGAATGGTTGTTGGCTTCTAGTAACTTGTCAGTGTTGGTAATCCATTCTTCTAGTTCTGTATACAGCCAGAGTTTAGCATGCTTACAGGAGAGTAGGAGAAATTAAGTTGAGAAGTTAAGTTAAGTTAAGAAGATCAAATTCTAGATGTAAAGGGAACCATTTAAAGATCTGCTTAAGATGAAGAATGCTTGATAAATCTTGTGGCCAATATCTATCAACAGGTCAAACAGGAAGCTACTGTGGTGGTCTACGAAGGCCATGACGCCATGACGTCACCCTAAATGAAACAGTAGGAAGGGGGAGAAGTAGAGCAGAGAAAATCTGAAGAAATAGGACTTGTGATACATTGAATTACTCAATTTGTGTTGAGTAAAGGAGAGACATCTAGGAAGAATTACTTTTTCCTTGTTTGGAAGGCTAAGTGGATGTAAGTGATAAGACAGTGAATGAAAAATAAGAAATAGTTTTAGTGCATAGATTATAGCTAATATAAATTTGGAATGTGTTAAATATATGATACCTAGGAAAATATATGATACCTAGACATGTACGATACACAGTTTAACCTGGAACTTCAATGATTGGGCTGACGTTATTGACTGGAATTCATCAAACATATAATGATGTTTAAAGAATGGATGATCCCACCAAGCTAATGAGAAAAAATACAGATCAAGAGTGGAATTGCCAAAATCAATATTTAAGAGCTGAGGCAAGGAAAATGTTGAAGAAGAATCTGAGCCATCAAATAATCAGAAGAAAATGGAGTTAAGAGGAAATCAAAGAATGAGCCAATTTTAAGAAAGGAGCGAGTATCCAACAGTGACATTTTGCAGAAAGGGAGTAAGGTAGTAACTGAAAAAGCCAACTGGGTTAGGTAGTGAATATGTTACTCCACATCTTGGTGAGTGCAGGATGAGTAGAATGAAATGGACAGAAAGCAGATAGCAGCATTTAGGGAGGAAAAAGGGGGGAAGAATTGGAAATATAAACACACACCAATATTTTTCCTAAAGCTTTAACAAATGGAGGGCTAGAGGCGCCATTAGCTAGAAGGGATCTCACAATCGAGGGATGTGGTTTTATTTGGTTTGTTCTAGCTTTTAAGATGAGGAAAGCATGTTTTGGGACTAAGGGGGGGAAGACTACAGGGACAATGAATTTATAGAAGAAGGGGCTGGTTTTATCACATCTCTAATATTTAAAGACCCATTTTCTTTTCACCTGGAATCATACACTCATTTCCCCTCATCTAGAGATTTCTCTGTTCTCTTTAATCTTTTTTTTTTGTTTCTTAACTCCTCTTCTTCCTGCATTTATGCCTTCACTGGTACTTATATTCTGTACTTGTCTGTTGACATGTACATTTGCACTTTTCCTAGTCCCTCTGCTGCTCTCTTAGGGATTTTGCAAGATTATTGTGCCTAGTTGGATAGAAGTTTTTCTGCTGATGTGATATCATTGATAAGAATAATTGATTGATAGTTGTGGAAAATACTGGTATTTTAATCTGGTAACACTTGTGTAGTTTATCAGGTATAGTCAATGCTTGAATTTAACCCCATGATTTAAGGAGAAACCCAGGTCCAGCGTACCTGAAGTAAGAGTAGATACATTTGCACAGTATTTCATACTATTTAAAAAACAGCTTTTAAGAGAAAAGACAAAGTGCAAGTTTATTTTCTGCCTCAGTTGGTCAGAAAAGGATCAAACCTTTACTCAAAAATAATCTGAAACAGAAACTTTAAAGTGTGAATTGTTATAACAACTTAATGCTTACTGACTCTACTTGCACTTTCAGATTATCTTATGGGAGGAATATGACCATCTCCAAGCTATGAAACACTTAAACAAACTTGAAATAAAAAACTCTAAGTAGAAGCCCACTTTATGTCTGTCTCAGAAAGTGATCAGAAAATCATGTTTTCAACATGCTCTTGTCTATGAGATTGCTGGATATATATGGAAGTGAAATAGCTGCTTTTTCCTCTCTGGGCCAGTGTGCCACGTTGAGTTCGCTAAGCTCCTCTTACTGCTCTACAGCAACAAAGGAATTGCAGCGCATTTTCTTAGTGTCAGATTGGACAACCCATAACCATCAGAGCCCCCAGCATCACGTGATTACATAACGATCTCTAAGAAAATGCAGTGCTCAAATGCAATTCAATTTCAAGAATAGGATGTGTCTCCTGGCAGCAGACTCACATTAGACAGTAGTTGTGGGATAGTGTGCATTAGCTGGAGGGGCCTGTAATATAAGCAAATAGAAACAAAAAGTGATTCTTGAAAAAATTTACCTTAAATGTATTTACTTTTGGTGTTATGGAAGATGGTAAAAGATCTCAAATTTATAGTCCTGAGAAATGGTAAAAACCAAGTTTATATCACAGGCTTTCGATTCACGTATACCTGTTATTTTTCCTGTTATTTAGAAGAGAAGTATAGGGAGAGAGAGAGAAGTGTGATTTGGGCCAGAAAATAGGAAATTAAAAAAAAAAAATACAGGAAAAAAAAGAAACCAGGAGATTCAACCCAAACTATTTTTTTTTTTTAAAGATTTTTTGTATTTATTTGACAGACAGAGATCACAAGCAGGCAGAGAGGCAGGCAGAGAGAGAAGGAGGGGAAGCGGGCTCCCTGCTGAGCAGAGAGTCCGATGCGGGGCTCCATCCTGGGACCCTGGGATCATGACCTGAGCCGAAGGCAGAGGCTTTAACCCACTGAGCTACCCAGGTGCCCCTCAACCCAAACTATTTATTAAAGAAGATGGCAAGCCATGTGTAAACCAAAAAAAAAATATATGTGTCTATTTTTTTTTGGTTAGTTTTTGCATTTGTTTTTTAGCCTAATTTTACGTGGTAATTCTCATGTGCTAATACCATTACTTTGACATCTAATATTATAGGGCTCCTTTTGCTCATTTATTTTTGCTTGGGCTTAAGATACCCTGGCTTTCACCTCTCTAGGAAGTATTATCACATCTTAATTGAGTACCAAAAAGTAATTGAGTACCCAAAAGACATATTTGTCCTAGGAAAAGAAGGATTATGTCTGTCCTCCCCAAACCAAATGCTGGAACCAAATTAAGCCCTTCTAGCACTCAGGCTCTTATACCAGAGGCCTATTTATTGGCCTTGGAAATTAATTGCCTCTTTCAGTAACTACTTATGGACAGTAACCATGTCCTTCAAAGTGCCAGAAATGAATGGATGAATAAAACTAAGAATTGACTATGGAGTAGCCCTGGGGTGCTAAGGGTCACAGATGGCCTCTGGTTGGTTGCAATGGGCACGTAGTTCATATTACTGGATAATCTGAAGGTGTAATGAAGTAAGATTTAGATACTGGAAAAGTAGAAGGAGAGTAGAGACAAAGGAAGGGAAAAGAAAAAGTTGAGCCTAAGGAGTAGTTACGATCAACCACAGAGAGTAGGTTATGGGAAATAAGTTGTACAATTGGCTATGAAGGTTTCTGCCTCCCAGAAGAGCAGGGCTTCCTACTGACTTTGCTCGAACTTACACTATTTTGTCCCAAGATCTGAGCCAATTGTGTGGTTCATGCACTAGGAAAGCTGGTTGAGCAGTGGATATTAGGTTAAGATTCTAATTAACTCAGTCTTCCTACAGCAAGGAAAAGGGCTTGTGTGTTCCCCAAGGTACAGAGGAAAGGCAAGTAAGTACCCTATTCTTAGCTTGTTTCCCCCTCCCTTCTCCTCCAAGAGGGAATGACAGGTTCTGCTTTTGATACCAAGAGTAGTATATGAATGTATTCTGAGTGAAAAACCTCATTACTTTGTCTGCACTGTGGCTTGTCACATGTTCCTATGACTTTGTTGATAGCACAGTAATAACCGTAAAATCCTTAAGCCCCCATCCTACCCCAAACCTTGAAACTTCAAATATAAATCTGTTGGCCTAAATTCAATTCACCAAAATCAACTTTATCAATTAGAATAGTTTCTGAATGACTTATTAGATAAATTTGCATGTTTCTTTAAACATTTATGAAATTTAGAGCAATAAATGTTGTTTGATTTTTGAAACCTTTGAAGATCTCTATAAAGTTTAGTTATCTGGCTCTCATATTATTTTGCTAAGAGCCTTTTCTGGTTTACTGAATTTGCTTCTCTACCATATCCCCACATCTAACTTGGTGAAAGCTGGGGCTGAGTAAAAGGGAACCCTCATTGGTGGGAAACTATCTAGAGAAAGTTCCAGGAATTGGGCATTTAGTACATATTGGGTTAATTGACTTTTGGAAAATTAGCTCTTAGTAAACTGTCTGGCTTTCTGAAACTTTAGGAACTAAGTCTAAGAGGTTGCCTACTGATTTTCATAGGAGTATTCTTTTTTCCCAAATCAGAATCAATTTCCTTGTAAGTGGAATAAAATCATGCTAGAGGAAGGAGCTCAGAAAACAGGTTACTTGTGCACTAAACAAGGTTATTTACAATTAGAGAAAGGTGTGTTAACGTGAGAAACAAGTCTCCTGTTAGATTCAACAGTGTAGAACCAGATGCGTAAGGGGCTAGTGTTACAGAGATCTTGGGATGATTAAAAGTGACATATGCTTGGGACGCCTGGGTGGCTCAGTGGGTTAGGGCCTCTGCCTTCGGCTCGGGTCATGATCTCAGGGTCCTGAGATCGAGCCCCATGTGGGGCTCTCTGCTCGGCGGGGAGCCTGCTTCCTCCTTTCTCTCTGCCTGTCTCTCTGCCTACTTGTGATCTCTGTCAAGTGAATAAATAAAATCTTAAAAAAAAAAAGTGACATATGCTTGAGATTTAAAAAGGGATTTCTGTGTGAGTAACTGTGCAAATCCTAGCAAGGATGATTTCAAAGCTCACTGAAAAGCAGAATCTTCCACTAAAAAGGGTTGTTTTTCTTCTGGTTGTAAAGGAAAACACTGTTGGAGAAATGATAGTGCTAAGTTATCCAGCAGTACTGATACGGTCAGAAAGCAGTAGCTGTTGCTAGGAGCAAGAAAACACAAGGACAGAATTGATTAGAGCTGTGAAAGGAAGTCCTACTTCTGGAGGGTGCATTTGTTTTTATGGAGTGAAAGCATTCAAAGATGAGGGAGACACACAACAGATTTCTTTCTTCTTTCCCACAAGTTACACGATTCAACACTCATTGGTTTGCAAATAATAAGCTAATTTCCCCCTTGCTATGTTATATATATTTTCACGTGGCAGTTGGTAGGTGGGCATGAAAGAAAATTCAAACTCAAAAGAAAATAATTTGTCAGTTATTAATATTGCTGATATAATAGAAAGACAACTATGCTTTTAGAATATTGTTGAATTATTTATTGATGTGACTTAAAGAAGAAACAATGAGTTTATTTTCTAACAAATATACATTTAATTCTACAGATTTGTTGGTTGTATGCATTAGAAAGGGTGAAAAATGGAAGTATAAACAGTACAAAATTTTTACAAAGAGAAAAGTAAATTCAATAAGGAATAGAAATTTTAAAAATTCTAGTTAGAAGTTTTTTGTGCTGCTTGACTTAGTATAGTCTAAGTTGATAGCACAGTCTCACAATTACCAAAACATAGGTCAAAGTGAAAGTCTGTAGGACAAATTTCAGAAAGAGAGTGGAGGGGCGCCTGGGTGGCGCAGTTGGTTGAGCAGCTGCCTTTGGCTGAGGTCATGATCATGGGGTCCTGAGGTCATGATCTTGGGGACCTGGGATGGAGTCCCACATTGTGCTCCCTGCTTAGTGGTGAGTCTGCTTCTCCCTCTGCCCCTGCTTGTGGGTGCGTGCTCTCTCAAATAAATAAAATTAAAAAAAAAAAAGTAAGGAAGGGGATTCTGCTCATGTGGAAACCTTCATGAGGGTCCTTAGAAATTCAACCAACTTATTTCATCATTATGAAAGGATAGTTTTTTTTTCTTTTTTTTTTTTTTTTTAAGATTTTATTTATTTATTTGGCAGACAGAGATCACAAATAGGCAGAGAGGCAGGCAGAGAGAGGAGGAAGCAGGCTCCCTGCCAAGTAGAGAGCCCGATGCGGGGCTCAATCCCAGAACCCTGGGACCATGACCCGAGCCAAAGGCAGAGGCTTTAACCCACTTAGCCACCCAGGTGCCCCAGTTTTTTTTTTTTTTTTTTTTTTTCTTTTGATTGCCTTTACTTCAGTGAAAAGTCTATGACGAAAATCATAGGTTTTCTTTCCACTCAGAAAACAGTACAGCCATTTTTGATTACCAGGGTAAGAGACATTTTCCCTAAGTTTGGAGCCTTCTCTATATCTGCAGAGTTCTAACTTTAGTTTCATTGTTTCTCCATTTATTTTTGAGGGAACTTATACTCTTAGCTCTGCTGACTATGTATAATTCTGTCAGTCCTTTGACTATCCTTCTCCATCAGTCTTGACTTTGAGGCTATAAGAAGGTTTTTGCTGGTTTCATTTAATTTAAATTGGCATCTTCAAAGATGTTTTCTTCATAAACATATATATCCATACTCTGTTGTCCTCTTGCTGAATTGTTTTAGTATTAACTGACTCCAAGGACTTTGCTTATCTTTTTCATTTCTATTAACTCTTCTCCACAACTTGTACAATCCCTTAGATGTTTTATATTCGCTCTGTATCCAGCATTTTGAATTTTAGTGGTATATTTACGCTCTGCTTATTTCTCTTATCTCCTGAAGAGTATCTCTGGAAGAGTTATGGATATGGTCATAAAATCCAATAAAGATGCATTTGTCAAACTGATTAACTCTGTTAAATTCATAAAAGAATCCAGATTTCTGCAGATATTTGACTACTGTAGTGGAAATGATAAGAAGTGCAAGAGTCATCCAGGCACAGATATTAAAAACAGCCACATGAGTAAAAGCATTGTTGTTTAATGCTAAATTGTTTCTTCTCAAAAGATAAGGCAATTGCCTCAGTAGAAAAATTAATCATAAAGCATGTTAAATCATAAGGCATGATAAAAATTGGCTTTTATGATTCATGATAATTAGTTTGGGGAACTAGAAGGTATAACTAAATAGACTTGTGAGAACAACTCACAACTAAGTAAGTTCATTTTACTTTCAAATTCAGACAAGGCAAATGCTTTACAGAAAAAAAAAAAAAAACCCACAAACAAGAAGTTTCCAAATTTATTATAAAACCTACAGTTTTAAGTCATGGAGCCTCAGTACCATAGTGTGATTTTTATAAATCACCTGGTGAGTAAATAAATGACTCTGAGAAAAACATTAAAATAAGAGAAAAGTTTGTCCTCAGTATTTTGTCCCCTTCCTTGTCATCATATTTCTACAAAATTCAGTGCTTTTTCCCCCTTGTCCCTGGCTGTCCTAGTCATAGTAATAGGAAAATTGTATCATCCTGGGTTAGTTGTCTCAGGCAAAAGTAGCTGGAAGTAACAGGCTTGAATTTTTCCTTACTTATTCAAGGGAGCAACTTAAATGTATTTTGTGTGCTTGCAATCAACTATAACTCTCAGTTTTTTTACACCTCATATTTTGTATCTTTTCTTCTGACACTGAAGACATAATCCACTCACTTTCTGGTCACTGTGTTTACTTCCAGTGGAGAATTTGCTTCCACTGTCTCTTTCATCATCACGTTGGCTCCCAGATTAAGACAGTTGTGAGGGTTTGTGGTTGATGACACTGAGTTAGATCTTTTCCTTTCCTTTCCTTTCCTTTTTGCTCAGTTTTAGTGGGCACCATGCTCCATTTCTTTTCTTAACCTGTGTTTCCATTTGCTTTTCTCCTCTCATTTTGAAAATACCTGAAGACATAGCTCATCGATATATCCCTTCCTCTTACCCCTATTCCCTAGGACTCTCTTTACAAGTCACTTTGGCCTGTGCTAAAAGTTAATCTGGTTGACATAATGGGATATAAATAGATTTATCCTTCTCTTTAACCCTTTTTCATTGTCCAAGCAGCAAGTATCTGTATCTTAGTTCTAAATTGACCATCAGAAGGACTATCAGATTCTGTTTTTTTTAAAATTAATTCATTTTAATAAACATATAATGTATTTTTATCTCCAGGGGTACAGGTCGGTGACTTGCCAGGTTTACACATTTCACAGCACTCATCATAGCACATATCCTCCCCAATGTCCATATCCCCACCACCCTCTCCTGTCCCCCCTCCCCCCAGCAACCCTCAGTCTGTTTTTTGAGATTGAGTCTTTTATGGTTTGTCTCCCTCTCAATCCCATCTTTTCATTTTTTCTTCACCTACCTCCCCCCAACCCCCCCAATTGCATCTCCACTCCTCATATCAAAGAGATCATATGATAGTTGTCTTTCTCCAATTGACTTATTTCGCTAAGCATAATACCCTCTAGTTCCATCCACGTCGTCGCAAATGGCAAGATTTCATTTCTTTTGATGGCTGCATAGTATTCCATTGTATATATATACCACATCTTCTTTATCCATTCATCTGTTGATGGACATCTAGGTTCTTTCCACAGTTTGGCTATTGTGGACATTGCTGCTATAAACATTCGGGTGCACATGCCCCTTAGGAGCACCACGTCTGTATCTTTAGGATATATACCCAGTAGTGCAATTGCTGGGTCATAGGGTACCTCTATTTTCAGTTTTTTGAGGAACCTCCACACTGTTTTCCAGAGTGGTTGCACCAGCTTGCATTCCCACCAGCAGTGTAGGAGGGTTCCCCTCTCTCCGCATCGTCACCAGCAGCTGTCATTTCCTGACTTGTTAAGTTTAGCCAATCTGACTGGTGTGAGGTGGTATCTCATTGTGGTTTTGATTTGTATTTCCCTGATGCTGAGTGATGTGGAGCATTTTTTCATGTGTCTGTTGGCCATCTGGATGTCTTCTTTGCAGAAATGTCTGTTCATGTCCTCTGCCCATTTCTTGATTGGATTATTTGTTCTTTGGGTGTTGAGTTTGATAAGCTCTTTATAGATTTTGGATACTAGCCCTTTATCTGATATGTTGTTTGCAAATATCTTCTCCCATTCTGTCAGTTGTCTTTTGGTTTTGTTCACTATTTCCTTTGCTGTGCAGAAGCTTTTGATCTTGATGAAATCCCAATAGTTCATTTTTGCCCTTGCTTCCGTTGCCTTTGGCGATGTTCCTAGGAAGAAGTTGCTGTGGGTGAGGTCAAAAGGGTGCTACCTGCATTCTCCTCGAGGATTTTGATGGATTCCTTTCTCACATTGAGGTCCTTCATCCATTTTGAATCTATTTTCATGGGTGGTGTAAGGAAATGGTCCAATTTCATTTTTCTGCATGTGGCTGTCCAATTTTCCCAGCACCATTTGTTGAAGAGGCTGTCTTTTTTCCATTGGACATTCCTTCCTGCTTTGTCGAAGATTAGTTGACCAGAGAGTTGAGGGTCTATTTCTGGGCTCTCTATTCTGTTCCATTGATCTATATGTCTGTTTTTGTGCCAGTACATACTGTCTTGATGACAACAGCTTTGTGATAGAGCTTGAAGTCTGGAATTGTGATGCCACCGACTTTGGCTTTCTTTTTCAGTATTCCTTTGGCTATTCAAGGTCTTTTCTGGTTCCATATAAATTTTAGGATTATTTGTACTATTTCTTTGAAAAAAATGGATGGGATTTTGATAGGGATTGCATTAAATGTGTAGATTGCTTTAGATAGAATAGACATTTTCACAATATTTGTTCTTCCGATCCAGAAGCATGGAACATTTTTCCATTTCTTTGTGTCTTCCTCAATTTCTTTCATGAGAACTTTATAGTTTTCTGAGTATAGATTCTTTGCCTCTTTGGTTAGATTTATTCCTAGGTATCTTATGGTTTGGGGTGCAATTATAAATGGGAGTGACTCCTCAATTTCTCTTTCTTCTGTCTTGTTGTTAGTGTAAAGAAATGCAACTGATTTCTGTGCATTGACTTTATATCCTGACACTTTACTGAATTCCTGTACAAGTTCTAGAAGTTTTGGAGTGGAGCTTTTTGGGTTTCCAACGTATAGTATCATATCATCTGCAAAGAGTGATAGTTTGACTTCTTCTTTGCCGATTTGGATGCCTTTAATTTCTTTTTGTTGTCTGATTGCTGAGTCTAGGACTTCTAGTACTATGTTGAACAGCAGTGGTGATAACGGACATCCCTGCCGTGTTCCTGACCTTAGCGGAAAAGTTTTCAGTTTTTCTCCATTGAGAATGATATTTGCAGTGGGTTTTTCATAGATGGCTTTGATAATATTGAGGTATGTGCCTTCTATCCCTACACTTTGAAGAGTTTTAATCAGGAAGGGATGCTGCACTTTGTCAAATGCTTTTTCAGCATCTATTGAGAGTATCATATGGTTCTTACTCTTTCTTTTATTAATGTATTGTATCACATTGATGGATTTGCGGGTGTTGAACCAACCTTGCAGCCCTGGAATAAATCCCACTTGGTCGTGGTGAATAATCCTTTTAATGTACTGTTGGATCCTATTGGGCAGTATTTTGGTGAGAGTTTTCGCATCTGTGTTCATCAAGGATATTGGTCTGTAATTCTCTTTTTTGGTGGGATCCTTGTCTGGTTTTAGGATCAAGGTGATGCTGGCCTCATAGAATGAGTTTGGAAGTTTTCCTTCCATTTCTATTTTTTGGAACAGTTTCAGGAGAATAGGAATTAATTCTTCTTTAAATGTTTGGTAGAATTCCCCTGGGAAGGCGTCTGGTCCTGAACTTTTGTTTGTTTGGAAATTTTTGATGACTATTTCAATCTCCTTACTGGTTATGGGTCTGTTCAGGTTTTCTGTTTCTTCCTGGTTCAGTTGTGGTAGTTTATGTGTCTCTAGAAATGTATCCATTTCTTCCAGATTGTCAAATTTGTTGACGTAGAGTTGATCGTAGTATGTTCTTATAATTGTTTGTGTTTCTTTGGTGTTGGTTGTGATCTCTCTTCTTTCATTCATGATTTTATTTATTTGGGTCCTTTCTCTTTTCTTTTTGATAAGTCTGGCCAGGGGTTTGTCAATCTTATTACTTCTTTCCAAGAACCAGCTCTTAGTTTTGTTGATTTGTTTTATTGTTTTTTTAGTTCCTATTTCATTGATTTCTGCTCTGATCTTTATGATTTCTCTTCTCCTGCTGGGTTTAGGCTTTCTTTGTTGTTCTCTCTCCAGCTCCTTTAGGTGTAGGGTTAGGTTGTGTATTTGAGACCTTTCTTGTTTGTTGAGAAAGGCTTGTACCACTATATATTTTCCTCTCAGGACTGCCTTTGTTGTGTCCCACAGATTTTGAACCGTTGTGTTTTCATTATCATTTGTTTCCATGAATTTTTTCAATTCTTCTTTAATTTCCTGGTTGACCCATTCATTTTTTAGAAGGATGCTGTTTAGTCTCCATGTATTTGCGTTATTTCCAAATTTCCTCTTGTGATTGAGTTCTAGCTTCAGAGCATTGTGGTCTGAAAATATGCAGGGAATGATCCCAATCTTTTGATACCGGTTGAGACCTGATTTATGACCCAGGATGTGGTCTATTCTGGAGAATGTTCCATGTGCACTAGAGAAGAATGTATATTCTGTTGCTTTGGGATGGAATGTTCTGAAGATATCTGTGATGTCCATCTGGTCCAGTGTGTCATTTAAGGCCTTTATTTCCTTGTTGATCTTTTGCTTAGATGACCTGTCCATTTCAGTGAGGGGAGTGTTAAAGTCCCCTGCTATTATTGTATTACTGTCGATGTATTTCTTTGATTTTGTTATTAATTGGTTTCTATCGTTGGCTGCTCCCATGTTAGGGGCGTAGATATTTAAGATTGTTAGGTCTTCTTGTTGGACAGACCCTTTGAGTATGATATAGTGTCCTTCCTCATCTCTTATTATAGTCTTTGGCTTAAAATCTAATTGATCTGCTATAAGGATTGCCACCCCAGCTTTCTTCTGATGTCCATTAGCATGGTACATTGTTTTCCACCCCCTCACTTTAAATCTGGAGGTGTCTTTGGGTCTAAAATGAGTTTCTTGTAGGCAGCATATTGATGGGTTTTGTTTTTTTATCCATTCTGATACCCTGTGTCTTTTGATTGGGGCATTTAGCCCATTAACATTCAGGGTAACTATGGAGAGATATGAATTTAGTGCCATTGTATTGCCTGTAAGGTGACTGTTACTGTATGTTGTCTCTGTTTCTTTCTGATCTACTACTTTTAGGGTCTCTCTTTGCTTAGAGGACCCCTTTCATTATTTCCTGTAGAGCTGGTTTGGTGTTTGCAAATTCTTCCAGGTTTTGTTTGTCCTGGAAGCTCTTTATCTCTCCTTCTATTTTCAATGATAACCTAGCCGGATATAGTATTCTTGGCTGAATGTTTTTCTCGTTTAGTGCTCTGAATATATCATGCCAGTTCTTTCTGGCCTGCCAGGTCTCTGTGGGTAGGTCCACTGCCAATCTAATGTTTTTACCCTTGTATGTTACAGACTTCTTTTCCCGGGCTGCTTTCAGGATTTTCTCTTTGTCGCTAAGACTTGTAAATTTTACTCTCAGGTGACGAGGTGTGGACCTAGCATCTCCTGGATTTTGATGTTTGTTCCCTTTGCCATATTAGGGAAATTCTCTCCAATAATTGTCTCCAGTATACCTTCTGCTCCCCTCTCTCTTCTTCTGGAATCCCAATTATTCTAATGTTGTGTCATCTTATGGTGTCGCTTATCTCTCGAATTCTCTCCTCGTAGTCCAGTATTTGTTTGTCTCTCTTTTGCTCAGTTTCTTTATTCTCTGTCATTTGGTCTTCTATGTCACTAATTCTTTCTTCTGCCTCATTTATCCTAGCAGTGAGAGCTTCCATTTTTGATTGCACCTCATTAATAGCTTTTTTGATTTCAACTTGGTTAGATTTTTGTTCTTTTCTCCAGAAAGGGCTTTTATCTCTCCGGAGAGGGTTTCTCTAATATCTTCTATGTCTTTTTCGCGTCCGACTAGAACCTTGAGAATCGTCATTCTGAACTCTAGATCTGTTATATTACCAATGTCCATATTGATTAGGTCCCCAGCCTTCGGTACTGCCTCTTGTTCTTTTTTTTGTGGTGAGTTTTTCCGCCTTGTCATTTTGTCCAGATAAGATTTGCTTTCTCCTCCTCTAGAATACCGCAGTTCTTGGTGAGTGAAGTTGGTCTTGGCTGGGTTTCTTGTTGATCTTCTGGGGGAGGGGCCTGTTGTAGTGATTGTCAAGTGTCTTTGCCACAGGCGGAATTGCACCGCCCTTGCCAGGGGCCGGGCTATGTAATCCGCTCGGGTTTGCTTTTGGGAGCTTTTGTTTCCTGAGTGCTTTCTGTAGAGTTCCGGAGGACGGGAATGGAGATGGCGGCCTCCCAATCTCCGGCCTGGAGGAGCCAAGAGCTTGGGCTCCTGCTCCTCAGTGCGCCCTCAGAGAAAAGCGTCCAACCGCCCTGCCTCCCTGGTCTGTGTTCACGCCTGGAGGAAAGCAGTCAATTGCTGGCACTTAGAGAAAAGCGCCCGGTCGCTAACGTCTCCGTGGCCTCTGGCCGCGCTCCGAGCCCACCCAGCCTGCAACCGGCACAAAGTAACCCCAGGCTGAGAGCTCACTCCTCAGCTTTGTCGCTGTAGCCAGCTTCCCCACTCTAATACCTGCGAGCTCTGCGGCACTCAGACACCCCTGGTCCTTCTGTGACTCCGCGGGACCTGGGGTTATTCTGACCCCGCCTGGGCTTCCCCCCAGTTAAGCTTCTGGAGCGATGTCCCTCCATGGAGCAGACTTTTAAAAGTCCTGATTTTGTGCTTCGTTGTTCCGCCGCTTGCCGGGAGCCGGCCCCTCCTGATGCAGTCTGTCTTCCCATCGCTTTGGATTCACTTCTCCGCAGGTCCTACCTTTCATAAAGTGATCGATTTTCTGTTTCTAGAATTGTTGCTCTTCTTCTCTTCGATTTCCCGTTGGATTTGTAGGTGTTCACAATGGTTAGATAAGCTATCTAGCTGATCTCCTGCTACCCAATGTTGTCTCCGCCTGCTACTTCTCCGCCATCTTGACTCCTCCCCCAGATTCTGTTTTTGAGATATTTAGTGGAGTCCTTGTTGTGCAATGGATTGAAGGTAAATAGCTTGAGGATTAGCCAGGAGACCTAAGGGATCCAGTTGTTAGTAAGGAGATAGGAGTTTTGTTTCCTTTCTTCCCTTCAATCTTACAGTAAGACAGGTCCATAATCAAGAAACAGGCCTGGAAACATCTGATTTTGAAATGGATATAAAGCTTAATTCTGTAGAACTTCCATTCTGTAGACAATGTCAAGGTACAAACCAGAAGTATTTGCTTATTGCTTAAATATTTCCAGGAGTTTTATATGTATATAATTGATGGCCGCCCATACGGTATGATCGTGTAAAAAACAGCTGCTTTTCATGAACATCCATTTTCCCCCCAATACAAATCATTTGGGATTCACACTTATCTTTTCATATGACAAACTTTACCGAATTTAAATTTAGAAGGAATTGTAAATTGAAAAACCACAGTATTCCTTAAGCCTTCATCTTTAAAAAGTATGTGGCCATCATCTTTATCAAAATAACCTTAAATTAGAGCAGTATTTTTAATCTTCATTTTGCTGATGAGGAAATGAAGGACAGGGAGTGGTTAAGTGAGTCACCTATTGTTACACAAAAAATTAACAGCAAAATTTGGACAGGAACTAATATTACCGATTACCTAGATACCTTTGTTATTTGGTTTGTTTACTTGTTGTTTACTGACCAGCAATATCTTCTAATATAAAGAAAAATTACAGTTCAAGATTTTTAGTCTCCTAGTACTAACTTGTATTCTAAAAAATACAGAAGAAAAAAACCATATGCTTTGTAAAAATACTATGATATGATGATAACATAGACATTATATAGTTTATCAAAGACATTGTGAAATGGTGCTTCTTTGAGTCTCTATAGAAAAAACCTTTTTGGAGCTATTGATATATGTGAAGATCACAATTATTCAGATTCTTGCAGGGTTAGCAGAAAAGAGGAAAATATCTCAGGCAGTTGTTTGAATGAACATATGTATAAAGTATAGTGTTCCTCTAAATTCTTTCTTTAATCAAATATTTATTGAGCAGTTACTATGTGTAGAGTTTATTCTAGGTTTTTGATATTGGGAAAATGTGTATTTAAAAATGTAGTACTGGGGGAAATGTGTACTTAATACTCTCAAAATTAGGAGAAAGTAGTAGAATTTTGGGTTTATCTTTAAAGTCACCATAAAATCTATTAGCCCCTTTCTGCACTCCTTTTGATTTTGCTACTCTTGTTTATAAACTCATTGTCAAATGACTGCTTAAAATACTGCCTGCTTCTGTTCTGAATGTTACCCTTTGTACATGTCAGAAAATATTTGAACTTCCCCTTTTCAGTGTTTTGTATCTCAATTGGCAATTCCCAATTATTTCATTCTTCTTGCTCTGATTTATGACTTCAATTTTCTTCCTTTTGTTAACTTTGTTTCAGATTATCTATTATATTTTATCTGTTTTGTTCTTTTATTGATGAATATTTCTTTGGAACATCCCTGAGATCAAGGCAATAACACTTGACTTGATAGCAGAGATTGGTTAGAAGTCTATTTCTTTTTGAACAATAGCTATTTATAGAAAGTGTAGTTTATAAAACCAACTTCTGTGCTTTAGAGGGATTTTTAAAATCTTTTGCTTTAAGTATATTCTATCTGCTCATGGTACTTCATAATAAAGTATAAACATTTATTTACTTTATTTTCCTGGGGGAAAATACCTGTTAAATGGTTTCTGGAACCCAGAAAGAAAATTGACTATCTCATGCTCAGGTGGAAAAAATGTGTTTGGTTCTTTTTAATCTGTTGAGATAAGGAATTTCAGATTTCTCAAAGATTAATTGGAGAATATTGACATATGATAACCCATGATGTATTATATGCAATAATGAATCTCTCCTATGGATTGAAAATAGTCAAGTTGACCAAAGATGATCCTTTGTCGTTTTCATGTGAAGTAACCCAAGAGTATTTACTAAATGAGTATCTCTCCTCAGTATTGTGAGTTTTAGAGGAATAGGCATAATTACATTTGATATTATTTTGGAACACATTTTAAAAGGGCACTAAAAAAGAGAGTTTCATGGCAAGATATACTACTTTTCTCATAAATATCCCGAGTAATGGTTATTGCTAAGATGTTTTCTTCAAAAGTATATTAAGATTTATTTGATGACTTGTTTAGAACAAATGGCTACTTTTTATATCCATTGTAAACCAGCACTTTTACTTTACACATATCAACTGAAGTTCTAATAATTGTGAGTTTGTAAGTGCAGAAAGAAAATACATTAAATGGTTTTAATGTCAGATAAAAATAGCATATAAAAACTTAGCCATATTCCTTGTATTTAAAGAGTATTTCTCCTTAAGAATGTATCTTTGGGGTGCCTGGGTGGCTCAGTGGGTTGAGCCTCTGCCTTTGGCTTGGGTCATGATCTTGGGGTCCTGGGATCGAGCCCCACATCAGACTCTCTGCTCAGCGGGGAGCCTGCTTCTCTCACCCCTGCCTACTTGTGATCTCTGTCTGTTAAATAAATAAATAAAATAATATATATCTTTAAGTATCTATATTTAAGGGACCACCATGGTGAAAAGGTTAAACACTGTCAGCATATATGTATCATTTTCCTTCCATTTGAGTTTTTGTAAGATGAATAAGGTCAGTGTTCCACATTTATGTTCACATGTATGTTCACTATCATTGCTCCTCTAGTGACTACTAAAAATGGAATTGTAATCAAGTATTAATATTCAAGGCATGTTCATGAAAATGGTTCCTTAACTGTATCTGGAGGAAATACTGGAAATCAAACTTTGTGTGTGTGTGTGTGTGTGAGAGAGAGAGAGAGAGGGAGAGAGAGAGAGAGTGAGAGAGCATGAGAGCACTGGGGATAGGGGCAGAGGGAGAGAGAATCTTAAGTAGGCTGCATACCCAGCATAGAGCCCAACCCAGGGCCTGAACTCAGGACCCTAGGATCATGACTTGAGCTGAAATCAAGAGTCTGATCCTTAACCTAGCAGCCACATAGGCACCCCACCATTCTTTTTCTTAAATTCCTCCTTTCTCTAGACCCCATCATGAGCTACAACTTTCATTTGTGTAACTGCTACTTCCTTCAAATATCCTTCCTTTGGTTTTCTGGTGACTCTCTAACTGATCCTTACAATTCTTGGGTTACTTTACTTGCAAATGACAAAGGATCATCTTTTATCAATTTGACTATTTTCACTCAATAAGAGAGATTCATTATTGCATATAATATGTCATGGGTTGTCAAAATTTATAAATATTTGGAATTTTTCCCTCAAATATGCATAAAATTACTTTTATTCATTAACAGCACACAATTGAGTAATAGTATATTTTTTACATTGCATATGATTTAGCTTCAGAATAATTTCTATTTCTTTATGATAACATGAAGGTAGGTGGACAATCTCTATAGAATGTTATAAAATTATTTGGCATGCATGGTATAGACAAGTCCAATAGACAGAAACCAGAGAATAGAAATGTCACATTTTTCTGGAGTCTCAATAAGTGTTTCCTAGAAGAGTTTATATGTGAATTAGATTCTTTTCTTGGATAACAATAGCATTTTAAAAATGTGGTGTTGGGGCACCTGGGTGGCTCAGTCAATTAAGTGTCTGACTCTTAATTTTGGCTCTGGTCATAATCTCCAGGTCGTGAAATTGGTCTCCATACTAGGTGTGAAGCCTGCATAAAATTCTCCTCTCCCTCTGCCCCTCCCCACTGCTGCTCTCGTGCTCTTGATCTTTCAAAAGAAAAAAAAAAAAGTGATTTCATGGTGTAAGCAAATGAGGGATGACATGTACCAGAACTTTGGTTTAAAAGATTTTATAATGGAGAATATTAATAAATAAGAGCAAAGAGAGAAAGACTCAAAGTTTACATAGAAATAATCCTCAGTTTTTAACTGCTATCACTCTGGGTTTGGTCTTTATTCATTTCTATATTTATTAAAAAATGAGAATAAGAAAAAGAGACAGTCATAAATTTCTCTGCTTTGAAGATGTCTTTCTCTCTTTTCAAGTCTGGTTGCCATATCTGGGCAGTTGCCCTGGGAAATTTTTGTTTCTCTTCATAGCTTTTCCTCTTGCTCCACCTGGGAGATTATGTCTGATTTTGAAGCTGATGCCCAGCTTATGGGGAAGGTACTCAGACTTTGGGGAGCTGGTCCAGGGAGACCTAGGACTTGTGGTTCTTCAGCTTATGTCTCCATCCAGAGCTGTCCCTTTCTCCTGGCTGAGGTTCATAGTGATGTCCTTCAGGTTCACATCTTCTAAACAGGACATTGGTGGCTGTGGCTTGTTCATCCTGCTTCTCTGTGTCTCCTCCATGTATCAGCAGGTCTTGAGGACTCCAGACTGGTTGCTTTGAGAGCTGCTTTGGTCAGTGTCTTCATGCTGACTGTGTTCATGCCTGGCAATTCCAGCCAATGCCCAAGCACTTTCCCATCTCTATTAAAGTATGACTGCACATACCTCTTCTCCTGAGGTCACTTCGGATTTTAACCTTACTTACCATGAAATATTCTTAGTTCTGAACATTTAAGCTGGACCAATGCACACTATTTATTTTACTTTGGGACCAGTTGCTTGGTAAATTATCTTTACTCTCGCATGAAAGTTATTGCATTGTTGGGTAAGATATAATGTAATGTAAAGCTTGTAGAGCTTTTATCTTTACTTGTTCACTAAAAAATTAATATGTATATATGAACTTGTCCTGTGAATTTGGTTTATAGACAGGAAAGACAATAATTACCATATTTAACTTTAAGTAAATTATATTCTTTCAATGAGCAGGTACCTTTTTATTGAAGATCTTGTTGTAACTAAGCAGTACCTTGGGTGTTACTTGAAATAGCAAAAATAAAGGAATAAGGGAGAAAAATGAAACACAACACTGAAAGACAGGGATGAGTATGATGAGATAAGTACAGGCTTAACACCAATACTGGAACATGTGCCATAAATTTTATATGCCTCTTTGTGGGTTTTATCACTTAAAATTACTAAGTAATATGTAAAGTGATAACCTTTCCACCCCCAGTCAGTTTAAACACAATTTAGCAATTGATAGAAATTTTTAGTAATGGAAAAATTAATATTTATCATATGAAATGAGAGGTATTTGAAGATAATGTTATAATTACTTCAGCCTTGATTTTTAAATACTGTTGTGTTATCTGATGGCATTCTCTCAAAACAATCTTTGGAGGTAATGAGACCAAGTATTATTAATTTCCATTTTATAGATGAAATTGAGACTTAGAAGTGAAACTGTCTTCTCTAAGGCTAGTGCATATTGAAGTCTGCTAAATTTAACTATCTAATCTCAGTGACTTGGATACCAGAAATTTCCTTTTCTTGTACATAAATGTGGGCTTTTGCTATGAAGGAAACAATCTTAGGAGCTAAAACGGGTACAGTGAGAGAGAAGAACTTTCTCTGTATTATGGACTGTGGAATTAGGCTTAGCATTTTCTTCAGTCACTCAGACCTGGTGGGAAGGAAGCAGGGTGAGTAATGCCCCCAAACCTCTGTATTTCTGCTATTGGAGCAAAGGAAATGAGTGGTATTGATGCAATTTTCTGCCTCAAGGGAGGGATTCTTAGTTCTGAAGTCTAGTAAATACTGAGATGACTGAGAACTAATCAACAACCAGAGTCCTTTCCCTGCAGTGAGGTCAGGGCTAGTTCTGAGCTCCACATTTTTTTTTTTTCAAGAAAATGGTTTTGTTTTATTCAGATATATACTGTTTTCCATAGTGCTGTACCAGTTTATATTCCTACGAACAGAGAACAAAGTTTTCCTTTTTTCTACATACTTGCCAGCATTTATCTCTTGGCTTTTTGATTATAGTCCTTCTAACAGGTGTGATATGTATATCTCATAATTGTTTTGATTTGCAATCCTTTGAAGATTAGTGATATTTAGCACTTATTCATATCTGTTGGCCATTTGTATACTTTGCAAAAAAAAAAAATTCAGGTTCTTTCCCATTTTTTATTGGATTATTTGGTTGGGAGGGGTGTTTGTTTTTGTTTTGTTTTTTGGGTTTTTTTTTTGGCCATTGACTTGAATACATTAAATACATTTTGGATATATGATTTTCAAGTACTTTCATTCAGTAGGTTGCCTTTTCTTTTTATTGATTGTTTCTTTTGTCGTTCAGAAGCTTTTTATTTGGATATAGTCTACTGTTTTGTTTTTGCTTTTGGTGTCATATAAAAAAAATCATTGCGAAGCCAATGTCAATAAATTTTTCCTTATGTTTTCTTCTTGGAGACTTCTGGCTTTTGGTCTTATGTTTAAATATTTAATCTACATTGAGTTAATTTTTGTGAGTGGTGTAAAATAGGGATCCAGTTTCATTCTTTTATATGTGAATATCCAGTTTTTCCAGTATCACTTATTAGATGGACTTCCCTTTCCCCATTGAGGAGTTTTGGCTTTCCTGTCAAATATAAACTGATTGTATATGCATATTTATTTGGTTCTTTAAGTTAATTAATAAATTATTAATTTTTAAAATTTGAGTATAGTTGACACATACTGTTACATTAGTTTCAGTTATACAATGTAGTGGTTCAGCTTCTCTATGCATTATGCTATGCTTATCACAAGTAGAGCTACCATCTCTCCCCATACAATGCTATTACAATATCATTAACTGTATTCCCTCTGATGTACCTTTTATTTCCAAGACTTATCAAATCCAAAACTGGAAACCTTTTTCTCCCACTCTCCCTCACTCATTTTGCCCATCCTTCCCATCTCTTTCCCTCTGGCAACTATCAGTTTTGTGTCTGTATTTATAGGTCTGATTCTGCTTTTACCGGTGATATCTTTCTGAGCTCTTGATTTTTATTTTCTTCAATTGGTCTCTGTGTGTGTTTGTTTATTTGCTTTTTATTGCCAGTAGTTCACATTTTGTTTTTAATATGGCCTTGTTATTGTAAACATGTTATATCAAACAGCAGTAGGAATTCTTACACATACTTTTTTTTTTTTTTCATTTTCTCTTTTGGATGTGCTTTTTTTTATTTTTTATTTTTTTTAATTTTTATTTTTAAATTTTTTAATAAACATATAATGTGTTTTTATCCCCAGGGGTACAGGTCTGTGACTTGCCAGGTTTACACATTTCACAGCACTCATCATAGCACATACCCTCCCCAATGTTCATATCCCCACCACCCTCTCCCGTCCCCACTCCCCCCAGCAACCCTCAGTCTGTTTTTTGAGATTGAGTCTTTTATGGTTTGTCTCCTTCCCGATCCCATCTTCTTTCATTTTTTCTTCTTTTCCTACCCCCCAAACGCCCCATGTTGCATCTCTACTTCCTCATATCAGGGGGATCATATGATAGTTGTCTTTCTCCAACTGACTCACTTCGCTAAGCATAATACCCTGAAAATAGAGCTACCCTATGACCCAGCAATTGCACTACTGGGTATATATCCTAAAGATATTTTAAAAATTTTTTTTCCATTTTTTAATTTAATTAATTTACATAGAATGTATTATTGGTTTCAGGGGTATTGGTCAGTGATTCATCAGTCTTATATAACACCCAGTGCTCATTACATCACGTGCTCTCCTTAATATCCATCACCCAGTTACCCCATTCCTCCACCTCCTTCCCCTCCACATTTACTTGTTGCTGGAATCCTTCTTTACCTAGCTAGTGTCTAAATGTGGCACTGGGGAAAGAGCTTTCTTTGTATAAGATGAATAAGTTGGCCTCATTGATACCTACAAGACCTACAATGGAAAAAAGCATTCATACTACGGGGAGGGAGGTGCTTTCTTCCCTTTCCTCTACCCACCCAACAGATACTATGAGGTCTTACCTTAGTAATTCCAGAATTTTAAAATAAATGGAAAGAGCCTCAGTTATCAAATTGATAAAACAATAAGTAAGCTCTACCTTCTAATTTCTAGATCTCCAGGTTTGGGGACATGCTTTCCATGTTGCATGTTTGCACCAGACTTCTGGAAACCTTGTTCCAGCAGGGATACCAAGCAGTGGTAGCAACATTACAGGGAAAAATGGCTTTCAGTGGATCAGTCCAATTTTCCGGCTTCTTCTCTGAAAAGCAGTATTAACTAGGCTTGATCTCATTTTGGCTGGGTAAACATACTTGAAGTTCTTTTACTTACCATAACTGAATAAGTGATGAATTTTGTCAGTGGGACATAGATTTAGAATTATTTACTATGTATATGATATCAACTCGTATCCTATTTTGTACTCCAGCAAATGCAGAGAATATATTATATAATAAATACAAGTTTACTTATCTAATGGGAACAGTTCTTTTACAAGTTCCATAAGAATTGGTTGGACCTGAATTTATGAACATTTAAATCTTTGAGGAAAAAATATTGTCAATTTTAACAATTTTTGACAAAGTAACTGTAACTCACTTTTAATAAGTCCAATTTTATCTCCATCCTCCAAAATGGAAAGGTTCTGAGTTCATATTTCTTTATTATGCATTTATAAGTTACAAATTTTGATAAGCATTATAAATTTATCTCTTTATGAGTCTTTCACATTTCTGGTGTTTATTTTGGTGACCTTGAATTGTGTTTTATTTAAACTATCTCTTGGATGAATTGAATAGTGAAAATAAGTATTTATTAATACCTACAAATTTTTAGAACCCAGAAAAGAACTTTTTTTTTCTTTGAATAAAACAAGTATATCAGATTGAGTCATATTAGAAAGGAATAACTTAACAAATTACAGCTGCTTATCTAAGTTATTTTTATCTGTAATTATTTTGGGATTGTTCCCTCAATTACATGAAGTATCAGTTATGCCATATGTGATCTATGATTTATGACATGTATGTTAAACTTTGTATATGTTCATATTTTGGAGTAAAGAGTATAATTTTAGATTTTTTTCTGTCAAAATGGACATCTTCAATTGGCAAAATATTCCTTGAATTATTAAGTCACATTCTGAAAGCATTACAAAATATTTAAAGGGATATTATTTACTAGATTATAAACCTCCAGATGAATACAAAGAATAAAGACTGAAGCAAAGAAAAAAAATATAAGTGGTAGTTTATGAACATAAGGTCAAGGGACTCAAATGAGTATGGGTATTGTTGATAGCTTTTTACTATTCTTATTTGGGTGCAGATGGTTTGCTGAAATACTGAAAGAGAAGAGAGGCTTGGATCATGAAGAGCTCAAACATAGGACTATAATTTTTTTCTCTGAATGGGTAGTTCCTTTCTATGAAAGCTTTTATTGTTTGCAGTCAAGAAAAACGGTAGTATATCTTTTATGTCCTGTGTTTTTACTGCATTGGCAGTGTGGCTCCATTACATTTAGGTACACTTTAAGGAACTAATAGACTGTAGTTAAAGGTGAACAAACTTGCTTGATCTCTGCAGTTATAAAACCAGAACTAGAACAGGACTTAGTGTTTTCTACTGGGTAACTTTTTGGTCTAATTTGGAGTTGCAATCCTAAAGTCATTTATTGAATGCCACAAAATGAGGAGAGACAGAATTCTCAAGGCAGTGTTCCTGCTTATATTGTTAGAGTTGTAGTAAAGTCTCATGATTAAAAGCTTGAGTTTTGGGGTGCCTGGGTGGCTCAGTGGATTAAGCCTCTGCCTTTGGCTCAGGTCATGATCTCAAGGTCCTGGGATCAAGCCCCGCATCAGAGAGCCTGCTTCCTCCTCTCTCTCTGCCTGCCTCTCTGCCTACTTGTGATTTCTGTCTGTCAAAAAAAAAAAAAAAAAAAAAGCTCGGGTTTGAATCTTGATTTTATCACTTATCAGCCATGTGACCTTGGATAATTTCCCAAGATCTCAGTCTCTCCATCTGTAAAATGGGAGAAAAGAATTGGTAATTACAAGGAAAAAGAGAAAGGTTAGACTGAATCTTGTGTAGTGGACTTAGAATTGCAGTTAATCTGTGTGAAATCAAGGTTTTTATATATATGTAAAATAGAGAAATGCATAAGCATATACAAACATGTGTATCTGGGTGTTCTTCATAGTTCTGAGAGGGCCAAATAGTAATGAAATGCCAGTACCAGGAGTACCCAAAGAGTCTATAACTTTTCTTTCTTTCTTCTTTTTTTTTTTTAGTTTCATAATTCAGAGTTTATTTTATTTTTTTAAGTTTTTAAAAAATTTTTGTTATGTTTGTTACCATATAAGACATCATTAGTTTTTGATGTGGTGGTCCATGATTCATTGTTTGCATATAACACCCAGTGCTCCATGAAACACATGCCTTCCTTAATCACTGGCTTAACCTATCCCTCACCCTTCTCTCCTCCAAAACCCTCAGTTTGTTTCCTGGAGTCCATAGTCTCTCATGGTTCATCTCCTCCTCCAACTCCCCACCTTCACTTTTACCTTCCTTTTCTTAATGTCCTCCATGCTATAATTTGTTTTCTAAACCTATTCCCTTCCTCCCACCAGTACCCAATGTTGCCTGGAGAAATGACTGATTTCAGGGCTGGGATATAGAAAGTGTAAGATGAATCTGTAATTTGCACTAAAAAAACAACAACAAAACCAAACAAAGAAATTTCTTTAAATCTTAAATATTTCAAAAGGTAGTTGAAATATCCCTTAAGGAAGACATAATGCGATCTTTTAAGCCACTTTGTTTACAGGGTAAATTAAATAATCATACTTTGTTAGGTGGGTTATGATCATTGTTTTCTTTCCCTTTTCAGAAATCTCCTTACTGAAAGCATCTCTCCCTCACATGTGCTAGATACTTCACAGGTCTAATTAAGTGTTTCCTGCTATTGTCCATCAGAAATAAAACATATGTGTCAGAACTTAACCCAGGGGTGCATTTGCTTCTCAAAATTCCCCTGTATCATAGCTTCTTAACATTGCTTCATTGTTGTAAATATCTTGTTATATTAGTCTCTCCAAGAACCATATGACTATGAATGTAACCCATGTTATCATTTGGGAGGCCTATATATTTTAATTGGTATTCCTAAAAAGCTCTAATATAAAAGCTCTAATGGTGTAATGTCACGCAAATTGCCATGCTGAAATGAGAGAAGTGATTCTCAGTGTGCTTTCCAAACTACACCACATCAGTTTTGGTTATTCTTTTTGATTATAACGTTGTTCCTGCCAAAATCACCTATTTGTGTGGTGAGTAAATCAAATCATCTCACTCTATATATAGCCTTGATAAGGCCGATAGGTATGTTGAAGAAAGGAAAGGAAGAGGAGATAATGAATGACTTTTCCATAATCTATTTAAACATTTTTATTACTTCTGTTTTAAAATAATATATTCTAGTAGAGGTGACTTAATTTTCCTTACTTTTTAAGACATCCTTAAAATAGTGAATTTTAATAGTTTTCTGTATATTTTTAGACAGAAAGATGGATCTGGAAGCTTGCTCTTGTGAGTCTTTCTGTGCATGTGGTTGTGAACCTCCTAATAGACACAGAAGGACAGACCATAGTATGGAGTAGAGAGAAATAAAAGGGTTGGCAACTTTGTCAAAAGAAATTAGCTATCTTTTGGTGATTTTGGAATCTTATGTTTGATGACTATGTTCAGGAATGTGGAAAGGAAGACAGGCGCAGCTCATTCTCTTACCCATTTACCTCCTCATCCTCTCATTCTGCCAGGCCCAAGAGGCCCTTGGCACTGTGCACAGACCCCAAGATGAGAGGTCTCATAAAAAATAAGGGAAAATAAGAAAGTATATCTATGGGAAGCAGCACACCAGAAACTGCAGGAATTGTAGTTAATATACAGCTACATTGAATTTAATAATATATGACACTTATCCCACCTTTAAGAGTGACAATTTGGCCTAGTTATTATTGGGTTCAGAAACATGGAGTTTTTCTTAAAAAAAAAAAAAATGAATAGAATTTTAGAAAGCAGAATGTTGTTGAACTTCAGTTTACATTTTAAATAAATAAAGTTGGGTTCTCTTATGAGTTTTGAGATTATGAAGGCAAACAAATTAAAAATAAATGGCTTAATTTTTCCAACCGAAAATAAAGGAAAAGACTTCCCACCCCCTCTCTTTTCCTAGAGCATTTGCTTTAGAAAACTTGTAATTTTGAGGTCTTTCTCTGTCTCTTTGGAATGTGTGTATATATATATATATTTTTTTTTTTTTAAAGCTAAATAAATATCTCACTAGCTTTACAACCCAGGAAGTCTTTGTTAAGGACCTGGGAGCCAACCCCTTGAAATGTAACCATCAAGAAAGATAGAACACCAATTACTGTGGGAGATAGGAGCCTAACTGGAGGCTGCCTACCTCCAACATGTAAAACTACTTCTTGTCATAAAGATAGGTTTATTTTCCTTTGGACATAAGAAATTAGAAATTTGTCCAAATTCCTTTGGACAAAGACAATTAGCAAACACAGATTATCACCCCAATTACTAGGTGAATTTGGGATGGACTTTGTATGACAAATGGTGCTGTCAAGTCCTCTTACTTGAGGATGAGTTATGAGGTGTTTTTCTTTTTTGTTTTCAAGAACATGTCTGTAATGGGTATTTCTATTGGCAATATAAAAGGGTGATATTTCTTTCTGCCTTTTGCAATCTCTTAGCAGATTTCCTGCGGTGTGCATCACATTATGCTTTAATGCTTATTCAATAGTAAAATTGTCTTCATTCTCTCTACCTTTGTGTAGAGATTTTCTGGTTTGGGAGGAGATTTGTTATTTATTTATTCACTTATTTATTTATTTATAAGATTTTATTTATTTAAGAGAGAGGGAGTGAGAGAAAGAGAGAGCCATGAGCAGGAGAGGGAGAAGCAGGCTCCCTGCTGAGCAGGGAGGCCAATGGGGGCCTCAGTCCCAGGACCCTGAGATCATGACCTGAGCAGAAGTCAGACGCTTAACACACTGATCCACACAGGTGCCCCAGGGAGGAGATTTTTATTTATTTATTTATTTAAATTCAATTATCAAACATATATACATCATTAGTTTCAGATGTAGTGTTCAACAATTTATCAGTTGCATATGACACTCAGTGCTCATCCCATCTCTTGCCCTCCTTAATGCCCCCTTCCCCCCACCCACTTCCCCTTCAGCAAACTCACTTTGTTTCCCAGAGTTGGAGATTTGTTTTTTAAATTATATTTCTCCAACAGTATTTTGGATAAAACCTTTAAAGTGTATACTAGTAATGGCCAATATTTATTTAGCATTCAGCACTGTTTTGTTTTAGATCTTTCATGGGCAGTATTTGCAAGTTCATCTAACTAGTAAGTTATGAAACCAAGATTTGAAGCTAGACAGAATGAATTACCTGCATCTACATTTCACAAGTAGCTGTATTGCTTCCCCACATAAAACATGGGTGAGTTCCTGGTTCAACATTTTAGTCAGAATTTTCATCAAGATGGTAACTACTTTATTAGGTTATTTAGGCATAATGTAATGGTTGGAATTTCCATTTGCCATACTAATTTTGAAAGAAAATCTGTATAAGTGTGAATTACTTTGACTCGTTGGCCAGCAATTTGGGGCTACTGGTAACCCCTATGTAGTGCTTTGCATCAGTATTAGTCCTTAAATTGGTGAAGAAATGATGAAAACACTGAAAAAAATACCCATTACCTTCATTTGAAAGTAAATTATAATCTAATTTTCTGCTGGGCTCCTGAAATTTTTTTAGATTTTGTTTTGTTTTATTTTCAGTATGTATGCAGTAGCCCATTTTCCTTTCCTTTTAGTCAGCATTTTTCTGGAAAATATTTTGAGACTTGTCTCTTTAGAAGGATGTTGGAAAAATCAGGTCCCAGGATTTGCTGCATTATGTAGAGGGCTTGGACTCAGATTTTCTTGGGTATGCTAATAAGACCCCAGACCCACTGGTAGAATTCTGATTTAGGGTGAATAATAAGCCCACCCTACTCCTATTGGGATAAGTTTCTGAGTGTTGGAAGTTGGAAAATGTCTCTTGCTTCTTCTAGGTTTTATTTTTCAGCTTTTTGAGTTGTGTGTTATGGAGAGAGCTGGGGAGAATGAAGTGATGTGTAAAATAATTTAGTGGTGGTAGGGATGGGGAGTGGTGGTGGTTGGTTGTACTCATGTAGAAAGAGAACCTTTAAAAATTGTAAGTTAAGACATCAAAAGTCCAGACAACAAAAGCTAAAATAAAAACATGGAAATATATTAAAGAACTTCTGCACAGCAAAGGAAACAATGTATTGAAAAGATAACATACAGAATGAGAGGAACTATTTTATATTAACCTCTGATGAGGTGTTAATGTCCAAATATATATAAAGGACTTATATAACTTTATAGCAAAAAAAAAAAAAACACCCTACAAATAAAGAATGGGCAAAGGTCTTGAATAGACATTTTTCTAAAGAAGATATACAAATGGCCAATACATATATGAAAGGTGTTCAACATCACTGCACATCAGGGAAATGCAAATCAAGACTACAATGAAATATTAGCTCACACTTGTTAGGATGGCCCTAATCAAAAAGACAAGAGATAACAAATGCTGGAGAGGATATAGAGAAAAGGAAGTTTTTAATACACTGTGGGTGAGAATATAAAATTGTACAGCCATATGAAAACAATGTAGAAATTATTCAAAAAAATTAAACTACAATATAATCTAGTAACCCCGTTCCTGGCTATATATCTGAAGAAATTGAATTCAGTATCTCAAAGAGATATCTGCATACCCATGTTCTTTGAATCATTACTCACAATAGCCAAGATATGGAAACAACTAAGTATTCATCAGTGGATGAATGGATAAAGAATATGTGGCATACATATACAATGGAATATGAATCAGTTCCAAAAAAGAAGGAAATCCTGGCATTTATAGAACATGGATGAATCTAAAAGAGAAATAAGCCAGAGAGAGAAAGACAAATACTGTATGGTATTGTTTGTATGTGAAATCTTAAAAACACAACAAAAAAACTGATTTCATAGAGACAGAGGATAGAATGGTGGGTGCCAGGAGTCAGGGGAGGAGAAAATGGGGTGATGTAGGTCAAAGGGTGCAATTTTTCAGTTATAAGAAAAATAAGTTCTGAGGATCTACTGTACAGCATGGTGACTACAGTTAATAATATGGTGTCATGCACTTGAAAGTTGCTGAGAGTAGATCTTAAGCATTCTTACCACATATACACAAAAAGTTAATTATGTGAAGTGATATGTTAATTAGTTGAAGTGATAGATACGTTAATTATCTTGATCTTGGTAATCATTCTAAAGTATATATGTACAGCTAATCATCATATACACTTTAAATATATGTAATTATATTTGTCAGTTATTCCTCAATAAAGTTAAAAAAAATCAGTTGTGAAGAATAGACATGAAATAGTCATCTGGCTCCTGGCTGGTAGAGGCTTTCCTCAGTTTTTCCTATATCTAGCATCTTGTTACTGTAAAATATTATTCCAGAAATAAGCCTGTCCTCTGTTTTCCAAAGTAATGGCTAGTGTTTTTTCCTATCCTTTAGGTTTCAGCCCCTCCTTTGGTAAATTTTTTAGAGACGTTTGGTTTTCCTACTTCTACTCACTCTAAAATGTTTCTTCACCTATGATTATTTTCTAAAATATCACCATATTCTTTTTCACTTCTAACAATAATAAATCTATAACAATTTAGATTATATACAGTCAGTTCTCATTATTTGAGGCAGTTATGGTCTATAAAGTCCTCACAAACACTAAATTAACAAATACTGAACCAAAACTCCTAGGTTCCTGTGAGTTGCTTCTGGTCATACATTTTCATCAACTGAGTAACACATAACTTTGTTTTATGTATGTTTCTGCTTATAAACATCTTGTTTAGTGTGTGTTATTGATTCAACTAACATTGAACGCATGGCCAACAGTTCTATAAGTCATACCTGAACAAAGATTATGTCACACTCATATGTCTTCCCAAAGGCACATCACAGCCTTCCTCTGTTTGGGAACACTGGATAGCAATTCATCAGGGCCCATTTTAAACTGTGAAATCAACAATAAAAAGCATAAAAATAAGAAAAACATGACACTGAGGAGAAAATGAAAAGGACACTTGTTTATAGGATGAGAGCTGAAACAAGAAGGAAGGGTGTCACCTTGTTTATCTCAGCTGGGAATGTTTGTCTTGGGTAACACAAATGTTTCACTGCTCTGCATATGTCTGAGTGACTGTGAAAGTGCTGTTAGTATTGATTTTTGTGTTACAGATATTTTAGCAAGTGGATGAATTCGCAAAAATGGGATCTGTGAATATTGTTTATTTATAAATTTGTAGCGTGCTCAATCCACCATACAGTATATTCCAGGACAGAGAATATGAATGTCTTTTGCATTGCAACATTACTAGCACTGATGCTAAATAAAACAGTAAAGAGGCATCAAACTTTGGCCTCAGTTTTCAACCAAAATATAAGATTTGACCTCAGTTTTGTCCTCAGATGTAGGAAGTCTCAATTACTGAGTAACCACTTCACCAACATTTCTGACATCCCTGGAATTGCAATTGATAGACAGTGATGAAATTAGTTCACATCAAACTTAAGCAGCATAACTTTTTCAGTAAAGTAAACAAGATATGTCATTGGGGTTTATTGTTAATCTGAGTATTTACTTTAAATGTAGACAAGTATTCAATATATGTTGGACCAAAAATCTCCTTGTGTCTTTTATATGTTGGAAATTTTTAAAAGATTTTTTTTAAAGATTTATTTGATAGAGAGAGAGAGAGAGCAAGCAAGCATGTTGTGTGTGAGGAGAGGCAGAAGGAGAGGGAGAAGAAAACTTAAGCAGACTCTGCTGAGCGTGGAGCCCAATGAGGGGTTATCTTGTAGCAATGCGTAGCTGTGAAATTAACATGCTTTAATCTTTTATTTCATTTAGGATAAAAAGATTAATCAAAGACATTCCTACGTTCTGACTTGTGTGGCAAGTTGTATAGTAATTTTATTAATTGAGATTGGGTTAAAATTAGGAAACTGATTTATAGCAGTCTGAAGTTTTGAGTTTTGGATTTATTAAGTTGAGGTATTAGGGGATATGTTAGCCAATGGACATGTTTAGAAGTGTTTTATTTGTCAATGTAGAGATTATAAAGTGTTCAGAGTGAGGCAGAATTATAGATTGGAGAGGTGTACACAAAACCATGTAATTAATTATTTAAATAATAAGAATGGACAGAACAAACAGTAATACAACTATAGACAACTATAGAACAAGGCCAACTTGTAATCCAAGACAAGCTGAAAGAAAGACTTCTACAAAGGTGGTAGAAATAAAACCCTCTTCAGAGAAATATGAGAAGAATGATGAGAATATTGCATCATGAAAGCTCTTAGGAGGAGCAGAGTGTGAAGCATCAGAACGATAATCAAAGAAGATCACTTGGCTTAAGCAATAAGACAATCATTGGACATTTTGGAAACAATGGTTAGGAGTAGTGATAAAATAAGCTCCAGTGGACTGAGTTGTGGGTGTGTGATCCAGAAGTGGATATTCCAAATAGAAAGTTCTTATGCAGTAAATTTACCTAAGAGGAATGGAGAGAGTTCTTAAATCCTTTTAATTATTTGTCTCATTTTCTGACATTTTGTCTTTTTCTCTTTCTCTATCACCAGACTGATTCAGTTTCCCTTTAGCTTCAGTTTTACTCTAGCAAACTGTTAATTGGTGTCTCCATTTCTAGTTTTTCCCCTTACTACCAACCTGTTGCTACCAGATTCATGTTCCTAAAATGGTGTTCTTGTTATATGGTCTCATCAGAAATCATTCACAGTTCCTTATCTTCACCAGAATACAAGTCAGTATTTTAGCATTCTACTCAGGATCTTGTAAGATTTGACCTCAATCTACTTTTCCAGGATTACCTTTCAATAGTGTTCTATTGAAAAAGTAACTTTTATTTTTTAAGAAGATTTTATTTGAGAGAGAGCACATGAGAGAAAGTGAGAGAAAGAGCATGAGTGAGCAGGAGCATGGGCAGCGGCAGAGGGAGAGGGAGAAGCAGACTCCTGCTGAGCAAGGGAGCAAGGCTTGATCCCAGAACCCTAGGATCATGACCTGAGCTGAGCTGAAGGCAGACATTTAACTAACTGAGCCACCCAGGCGCCTGTATGTAACTTTACGACAAGTAAAATTAAATTGTTTGCTCAATGCTCTGCAAGTATGTTCAGCCTTTTTCATACTAAACTCAGTTTTATGCCTCAAAATTTTACACATTCAAATATTATTTCTTTCTTGAAGTTTTTCTAATCTCCATTAAAATTCATTTGGAGGCTGATATATATCTCTTCTGGGACATTTGTTATTATATCTTATTAATATAGTGTTGGCTCCAACTATGGAAAGAACCTAGATGTCCATCAACAGATGACTGGATAAAGAAAATATGGTATATATATATACAATGGAATACTATGCAGCCATCAAAAGAAATGAAGTCTTGCCATTTACCACGGTGTGGATGGAACTAGAGGCTATTATGCTTAGTGAAATAAGTCAATCGGAGAAAGACAACTGTCATATGATCTCCCTGATATGAGGAAGTGGAGATGCAGTGTGGGGGGTTTGGGGGGTAGGAAAAGAATAAATGAAACAAGATGGCATCGGGAGGGAGACAAACCATAAGAGACTCTTAATGTCACAAAACAAATTGAGGGTGGTCGGGGGGAGGGAGGTAAGGGAGAGGGTGGTGGGGTTATGGGCATTGGGGAGGGTATGTGCTATGGTGAGTGCTGAGAAGTGTGTAAACCTGGCGATTCACAGACCTGTACCCCTGGGCCTAATAATACATATGTTTATAAAAAAATTAAAAAAATTAAAAAAATATATAGTGTTGGCTCCTTGGGTCAAGGAGCTATATTTGGATACATATGTATATATGTGTATAAGTGTACCCACACAAACACATACATGCAGGGAGCTATCTTGGCACTGTATCTGACTCTTCTTTGTGTCTCCTACAGTTCATAGATGGTACTCCTTGACGTGAAAATTGGAGTTAGCCTGAGAATGAGTGTAGAAACAGCAGCACTAGTGCTGAGAACAGGAGGGATGATCTTTGCCTTTCTGTTCCAACAAGTATCCCTGTGAATTGAATCTGTTATGAGGATGATGATATTTTAAATTTATTTATTTATTTATTTGACAGGGATCACAAGCAGGCAGAGAGGCAGGCAGAGAGAGAGGAGGAAGCAGGCTCCCTGCTGAGTAGAGAGCCCAATGCGGGGCTCGATCCCAGAACCCTGGGATGATGACCTGAGCCGAAGGCAGAGGCTTTAACCCACTGAGCCATCCAGGTGCCCCGAGGATGATGATATTTTAATCACACAAGACACTTGTGCAAAAGTTGTAGCTCCTGGAATTTTCTTATATTGTTACATTCTATGACAATCCTGTTACCAATACCTGTGCAAAAACACATGCTGGTTTGGAAGAAAAGCAGAAGTTCACACACCTTTATGACTTTTTTCTTGGAAGTGGTATAACCAATCCTGACAAAGGCAATATGTAGTCTCTACTGTGGGGTCACCTTGGTACCCTGTACTCCTTAGATACACCCATGTTTTACTGGTCATTTATTTCCCTTTTGCTCACAGTGACTGTCTCTTCCACTCTTGACCCACATGGCTCTAGCATGGTTAATGCCAACTCACTCACCCACAACTTTAAAATGGCCCAGACTTTGCTAACTGGAGCACTGACATCTTTTTTACCACCCCCCCCCCCCAGAGCACCAACATCTTATTGACAAATGTATAACCCAGACAATCCCAGAAATTTTTTTCAAAAAATAAACTTTATTTGAACTAAATTTGTTAGGTTCATAAAATACATAATTGAAGTTATTTTGTTCTTTTTATCCTATTTTGTGGGAAGATTCGGTCTTCGAAAAAAGTTATTGCAGAGAAAACCAGAGCAGACTGGAAGGTAGATGCTTAATGACATCTGAACACCTGGATTGTGCTTTAACTGAATCTGAATGTTAGGCTATGATTAACCTTTTTTGTTAATTTCTGTCAAGAGTCCTAAATAATAATTGTGACAATGCTGTATCTGTAAAAATGAAAGTCATGTATCAGGGATTTTAGTTATGCCAATTCATCATAAAGCAGAATTAATTTAATGGTAGATGATAAAAAGACCTTTTGGAGTAATCTATGAAGTATCTTAAAAACAATAATTTTCTTTAAATTGTGCAATAGAGCTTAGCTTAAAAGGGAGAGGGATACCTAGGAGATTTAATAATGATAGAGAAAAGTACAAGCCTTTCCGTAATTTTTACCTCCACATGAAGACCTGTGTTGCCTGTGCTGTTTATAATAGTATCCAGAGCTCTTATCAAAATGGAAGGATTTATTTATTTTATAAATGGAAGGATAAACCTTCAATAAATGTTCGATGAAAGAACACCTTGAATGAATGAGTCCTGGGCATATTGTTGAATACCTAGAAAATTGAGAGGGAAGGAAGGGATTATTATAGAGAAACAGAAATCAAGAATTAACATCATATTTTTCGGAGACAGAGTGAAACAGAGAGAAAGAAAGAGAGAGAATATGTTCCCCTACATTGTAGTCATGTAAGACAAAATTAAACCACATGTTTAGTGTGTTGATATGTCCTGTGTAATGTTGTTAAACATTCTAGAGTAATTTTATGGGGATTTTTTAGGATGGTGGGAAAGGATAGTTTAATATGGATTTATTAGAGAGGAAAGTAGAGTTAACTTGGATAATTAATTATTTTATTCCATAATAAGATCTAATAAAGGATACACTCAGAAAGAAATATTGTAAGAGTCTGTATCAGTATCAAATAAAAGCAAATCCAGAGGCCAATAAGGAGAGATTTTATTCAAAAAAAGATGTCATATATTGTTGCACCTGTCCATCTAGTCGCACACACACATATATAGACATTCCTATAGCACAGGTAATTAATGCAAATTTTGCTGATGTTTTCTTTAGGAGCTGGAGAAGTTGACATAGCACATTGTAAATTCACTAGTTAGCCATTTGTTCTTTCCCCCAAGTTTCTAATTAGGCATATAAGTGCCCTGGCTTCACTATCAGTTCTCTTTTTTTCTGTAGAGTTTCTCCATATTTCCTTCCTTTTCCAGAACAGTCCACCCTGCATACTGCACTTGGCAAAGCAAAACCTTAGAGATTAGCACGTGTTACCTCACGTTCTACAAATACTGATCCACAAGGGTCAGTTTATTCAGTCCAGATACAACAAGGTCAAAAGTGCTAGAGCAAAGAAATAAGTGCTTTGTGACTTCATAGATGGAAGAGCTTATTTCTGACTAAGGATACTGAGGGTTTTCAGGGAGTGACAGTTCAGTTGAACTTTGAAAAATGAGTACAATTTAGCATTATGGAAACGGATAGGTGGAGAGTGGAAGATGAGAGAAGATAGGGCATTTAAGATGGAAAGAACTCTGTGGGAGCAGAGTGAACCACTGTGTATATATAAGGATCAAATCAACTAATTACCAAATTGCAAGCTTGCATCAAGGAGAGAAATAAGACTTACTCAGATAAAATAGTTCAAGAATATTACAAAGCAATGAAAAGATGCCCAATGATATGGGATAATAAGAGTTCAGAGGAAGGAGAGTATGAGAGAATTAAAGTAAACCAAGAGGACATAATACATGTCTTGAAGGGCAGTCAAAGTGTGGAAGGTCTATAGTTTTAAAGACAATGGTTCCCAACACTTTCCCATGGAATTTTTTTAAAAAATTTTATATATTTATTTGACAGAGAGAGAGAGAGAGAGCACACGAAGGGGGAGCAGCAAGCAGAGAGGTGGGGGAGAGAGAAGCAGGCTCCTTGCTGAGCAGGGAGCCCGATGTGGGGCTCGATCTCAGGACCCTGGGATCATGACCTGAGGCAAAGGCAGATGCTTAACCAACTGAGCCACCCAGGCGCCCCTACTGTGGAATCTTAACTCTCTAGATTCTCAAAGTATTTCCATGGCTGAGTTAATTTTCTAGGCTGCCATAAGAAAGTACCACAAGCTTGGATGGATTAAAATAACAGAAGTTTATTCATTCATGGTTCTGGAGGTTACAAGTCTAAAATTAAGGGCTGGGATTCCAAAAACTATAAGAAAGCATCCACCTGACTTATTTAGCTTCTGGTAGTTGAAGCAACCCTTCACATTCTTTGGCTTGTGTCAGCATAATTCCATTCTCTGCCTTTGTGTTCACATGGTCGTGTTCCCTCTGCGTGTGTTTGTGTCTAAACCTTCTTCTTCTTCTTCTTCTTTTTTTTTTTTTAGGTGTCCCAAATCTGTCATTTTATTTTATTTTATTTTATTTTATTTTTTTATTTTCAGCGTGACAGTATTCATTTTTTTGCACCACACTCAGTGCTCCATGCAATACGTGCCCTCCCTAATACCCACCACTTGGTTCCCCCAACCTCCCACCCCCCGCCCCTTCAAAACCCTCAGGTTGTTTTTCAGAGTCCATAGTCTCTCATGGTTCACCTCCCCTTCCAATTTCCCTCAACTCCCTTCTCCTCTCCATCTCCCCATGTCCTCCATGTTATTTGTTATGCTCCACAAATAAGTGAGACCATATGATACTTGACTGTCTCTGCTTGACTTATTTCACTCAGCATAATCTCTTCCAGTCCCGTCCATGTTGCTACAAAAGTTGGGTATTCGTCCTTTCTGATGGAGGCATAATACTCCACAGTGTATATGGACCACGTCTTCCTTATCCATTCGTCCGTTGAAGGGCATCTTGGTTCTTTCCACAGTTTGGCGACCGTGGCCATTGCTGCTATAAACCTTAGGGTACAGATGGCCCTTCTTTTCACTACATCTGTATCTTTGGGGCAAATACCCAGTAGTGCAATTGCAGGGTCATAGGGAAGCTCTATTTTTAATTTCTTGAGGAATCTCCACACTGCTCTTCAAAGTGGCTGCACCAACTTGCATTCCCACCAACAGTGTAAGAGGGTTCCCCTTTCTCCACATCCTTTCCAACACACGTTGTTTCCTGTCTTGCTAATTTTGGCCATTCTAACTGGTGTAAGGTGGTATCTCAATGTGGTTTTAATTTGAATCTCCCTGATGGCTAGTGATGATGAACATTTTTTCATGTGTCTGGTAGCATTCCGATCAAAATTCCACCGGTATTTTTCAAAGAGCTGGAGCAAATAATCCTAAAATTTGTATGGAATCAGAAGAGACCCCGAATTGCTAAGGAAATGTTGAAAAACAAAAATAAAACTGGTGGCATCACGTTACCTGATGTCAAGCTTTGCTACAAAGCTGTGATCACCAAGACAGCATGGTACTGGCATAAAAACAGACACATAGACCAGTGGAACAGAGTAGAGAGCCCAGATATGGACCCTCAACTCTACGGTCAAATAATCTTCGACAAAACAGGAAAAGATATCCAGTGGAAAAAAGACAGTTTCTTTAATAAATGGTGCTGGGAAAACTGGACAGCTACATGTAGAAGAATGAAACACGACCATTCTCTTACACCGTACACAAAGATAAACTCGAAATGGATAAAAGACCTCAACGTGAGACAGGGACCCATCAGAATCCTAGAGGAGAACATAGGCAGTAACCTCTTTGATATCACCCACAGTAACTTCTTTCAAGATATGTCTCCAAAGGCAAAGGAAACAAAAGCGAAAATGAACTTTTGGGACTTCGTCAAGATCAAAAGCTTCTGCACAGCAAAGGAAACAGTCAACAAAACAAAGAGGCAACCCACGGAATGGGAGAAGATATTTGCAAATGACAGTACAGACAAAAGGTTGATATCCAGATCTATAAAGAACTCCTCAAACTCAACACACACAAAACAGATAATCATATCAAAAAATGGGCAGAAGATATGAACAGATACTTCTCCAATGAAGACATAAACCTCCTTCTTCTTATGAGGACACCAGTCACTGGATTCAGGCCCACCCTAAACTAGTGTGACCTCATTTTAACTTGTTTATTGTTGTTGTCTTAGCTCTAGCTGATATAACAAAATACTTATAGGCTGGGAGGGATAAACCACAGAACTTTATTTTCTCACAGTTTTGGAGGGTGGGAAGTCCAAGATTAAGGCATTGGCAGATTCTGTTTCAGTGAGAGTTCTCTTCCTGGCTTGCAGAGGGCTGCCTCCTTGCTCTGCCCTCCCGTGGTGGAGAGAGAGAGGGAGAGGAAAGAGAGGAAGTGTGAAAGGGGAGAGGGAGGGCGGAGGAAGGTAAGGAAGACAGAGAGAAAGGGGAAGAGGAGAGGGAGGGAGGAAGCACTGTCTGGTGCCTCTTTTTATAAAATTGCTAATCCAGTTGGATCTCATTTAAGCTGAATTACTTTCTTAACTTCAAATACAGTCACATTAGGGGTTAGGGCTTTAACATTTGAATATCAGGAGGACACAATTCAGTGGCTAGGATCTACAAAGATTAAGATCATATTCACAAGTACTGGGGGTTTAAACTTTAATAAATCTTTTTGTGGAACATGATTCAACCCACAACAATGGCCAATAAATTTTGGAAATATTCTTTATCTGTTTTTTAGATATTCACAATGAAATTTTGCTTTTATGTTTTATGTTCTGAGAAGTCCTAGGGAGAAAAAACCAACAAACTTTTATGTTTGCCAAATGCACGTGCTCAGGACACTGCCCTTTTAAACATGTATAACATCTATTAACTTGTTCTTAGAAATGAACTCTGGAAAAGAGTGTCCTAGAATATTTCAAAATTGGGAGATCACTTGTTCTCCACACTTGAAAGGGCTGTTATATAGCACCAGTTGTACAGTAATTCAGAAAGACGGACCCCAAGAACCAAGTCTGGCATGTAGTAAATATGAAATTCTTTCCCCTGAAACTTCTTTGCCATCAATGTCAAGGTCAGGAAAGGGTAGCCTACGTGACATGCTCCCTTCCCCCTGATTTATCACAAATATACCTCAAATTGTAAGCCACTGTTTTAAAATATATTGTTCCTTCATTTCTGTTTCTGTATAGATATTTTGTTTGCATTGGTTTTTCTGAGAGTTGTGGAAATTGGGGACAGTGACTAAACTTAATGACTATTTCACATGGTGCAGCTTCGGGATAACATACACAGAGTCAGAAAGCCAGGAGTGATCGGGAGAACAGGGTCTGTGGGCCTGCGAGTGACCCTGAGACTCTACTCATCTTCTGTGGGTGAGAGATGTGGTTCTGTTCCATGGCTCCTATGTTGCAATGACAGGGAAATCTCAGCAGACACAGAATTTTAGAAGATGGGCTAGAGGAGGTTGTACTTGATGGTTGAAGGGACCTTCAAGAACTAACATTTTCTGGCTCCTTCATTTTTTTATCAGATTAGAATTTAATGTGGGATTTTATTTAGAAGATTATTTGGAGTCAGATCACAATGGCTTTCTTACTTTAACTTTCCCAAGTTCTTGTCACCATGAGCAGAGAATCACCCTGGTAGTTGCTGTACATGTTTGTCATTTTTCAAAGGACCAGGCTCATTCATCTTGTTTACAAGAGTAACTGGTTAACTTTGGCTTCTGTCTTACTACCTGTAAAGAGATACTGGTGAGTAATTGAAAAGCACTAAGATTTTGAGAACATAAGTCATTGTTTAAAAGTGGAAATAGGTGGATCCATTCATTCTCCAAAGCAATTAACTACAAAGCCATATTTTTCACGTGACCAGAGACTAATTCAGGTAAGATAGCTGTCTGCTGTCATGTGTAAAGACTAAATATCTTCCATAGCACCATATCCTAATGGAAAGACCAGAAACAAGGGAAATGTTAATAGCTTGGTCTTGATCCTAAGCCTTGTCTGAAAAGAGGACAGTCAAATAGAAAACTTTATGGAACTGACTATTCAAAGTACAAATGAATTTATCATTAGTCATTAGAACACACAAATTTGGGAGAGGAGTGCACCTAGGGAGTCATTTGGCCAGTTCTCCAAATTACAGTGATGAGACAAACTAACTCCAAGAGAGGAAACTAAAATCAGTGTGCATTTGTTGAATGCTGTCAGTGCTAGGCCTTGTGCTAAGTGCCCTTGTAGTTCATTTTTATGGCCACTCTGTAAGGTTGCTACAGCTATCAAAGTTTTGTAGTGGAGAAAAAATAAGGGTTTAACTTTTCCATAGTTTGTACAGCTAGTAAAACTGTGTACTTAAACTCAGTTTTTCTTCTGTCAAATGTTCTTGACCTATTTAGGATGAAATAATTTGCCTAAGTCTTAAACAAGCACATCTCTCTCCTGACTTCTTGTCTGATTTTTTTTTTTTGTCTTGCTGTATTATTTGTAGATCATTATGCTAAATTATTGATCCAAAGTCAATCTACTGAACCAACCACTCCATGGATCAAATAACATTGTATACAGAGGCGAATACATGTACGTATTTGAGTAGTAGCACATAAGCAGCATTTTAAAAGAAAGGAAATCATCAATGCACGACGGATTGCTGTATGTTAGAAAGAAGAGCACAAATGAATTGTCCCATGTGATATGTTGTTTTAAAGTAACCTCGTTTTCCAGTGTAGGCTAGGAAAGGTAGCTAGATTAAGTAAGTAAATATCGATTCTCTAAAACATTTTTTGGTGGATGCTGATTTAGCACCACATTATTTTAGCAGGAATATTCATGCCTTTACCTATAATGTTCATGAGCAAAACATTACATGCACAACTTTACACAAAAGCTTTTACCTATTACTGAGTAAATATTTGATATTTATATTCAGAATAGTAATGGATGGTCCTGTTGCTCCTACAGGAATGTAATTCACTACAAGTTTTTCGCTGACTTTATATATTGTGAGAGTATTACTTGAGTGTTTTATTACTAGCTTCAAAGTCATAAGTCTCATTTTAAAGCTCTGGAGTTTTAACTCTATGGACTTATTTTATTTACCCAAATTAGGGGACAGAAATAGCTTAAAATATACTTAAAATTTGGGGCACCTAGGTGGCGCATTCGGTTAAGTGTCCGACTCTTGGTTTTAGCTCAGGTTGTGATCTTGGGGATTAAGCCCCGTGTCAGTATAGTCTGCTTGAGATTTTCTCTCCCTCTGCTCCCACCTGTTCCTCCCCGCCTCTCAAATAAATAAGTCTTAAAAAAGAAAAAAAGAAACTCGAAAGTTGTCCAGTTATTTAGGTATTTGTAGAGTAAGGACAGTATGACAGTAAGTCTTATGTGTCATCTTCGCCAGGCTGTAGTACATGGTTGTTTAATCAAACACCAATTTTAGAGATATGGTTAACATTTACAGTCAGTGGACTTTAAGTAAAACAGATTTCTTTCCATAATGTGAGTGGGCCTTGTCTGGTTATTTGAAGACCTTTAGAGCAAAAACTGGGGTTTTCTAGAGAAGAAATTCTGTCTCAAATCTGCAGCATCAAATTCTGCCTGACTTTCCAGCTTGATGGCCTGCCCTAAGGATTTGTGATTTTCTACCTGCATTATCATCTGAGCCAATTTCTTAAAATAAATCGTATATAATATATAATAGAATATATATAATATCTAATAATATATAATATAGTAAAGATTACTTAATATAATAAAAGTGATGAGGTTTTAGGTAACTTTCAAATTTTGTGACGGTGAATACAATGATCCTTTAAGTGTTTTGAATGGTTATTATTCATAACTCTTATGGTTGTAAATTAAGAAAATCAAATTAGCACATGGAAAATTAAAAAAGAAACATGGAAAATTGTTGGTTCCTGCTACTGGGAAGGGTAGTGATACAATTAAGCCTTAGAAGCCCATGAAACCAGGTGCAAGGTGAGTGAGGAGTTTCACTCCATTCACTGCCTTACTTTCTACGTATTTTCCACCTACTTTCTCACCTGCAGGCCAACTTCATCCGCATGAAGAATCCCATATGGGAAATGTTGCTTTACAAATTCTTGAACAACACATGTCACAGCTTCTATGCTCAGTGAGTCCCTTTCCTTGTTACCAGTGAGTGAGCCCTTGGCAGAAGACTTGATTGGCTCAGCTTGAATCAGGTGCCATTCACAGGACCCTTCAAATAACCAGAGGTGGGGTCATGTAATCATTTTGCAGCTGCTATAGAAATACAGATGGGAGAATGGATGACATTTGGCTGACAAGACCAGAACATTCTTGAACCATAATAAGAATGGCTGATTTTGAACTTTATTTCTTTGTGAGTTAGAGAAATGGTCCTAATCAGATGATAGTTGAATATGAGTCAAGTATGAACTATTCAATTGAGTGAGCAGTTTTTAAATTAGGGAAGAAATCATTAAAGGGACTTGGATTTTATGTAGGTAGTTTGGCAATAAACCTGTGTACAAAATATCTGATCCAGCGGGGCAGGCATCTCAGCTTTGGCCTATGCAGGTTGATATGACAGAATAATTACTGTATTAAGAAAAAAAAACCCTTGAATCAGATTTCCTGTTATAGCTGAGTAATCCTATCCCAATAATGTAGCACTTTATGTTTTCTTAGAGGTTATAGAAAAAATGTCTAAAATTTTGATTTTTTTTAGTTCAAATAAAAAGATTATTATCCCTAGGTGGAGAAATTATAAGTGGGATAAATATAGTTATTCTAACCAAAAGGAGATTCTCTAATGGTACAAGTTCTTCTCAATTAAAGAAATCATGAATTGAAATACATTTTTAAATCTTATTTGTGCACAGTTGGCTATGTGAAGAAAGTATCTTGTTGCCTTTCAGCTCTTTTGACCATTTCCTGATCTATCTCTTTCTTTCGTTTTTCTTTTTTAGATTTTACTTGTGAAAGGGAGAGAGCGCACAAGCAGGGGGAGGAACGGGGGAGAGGGAGAAGTAGGTGAGGGACTCTACCCAGGACCCTGGGATCATGATCCACATCAAAGGCAGATACTTAACCGATTGAGCCACCCAGGCATCCCCTGACCTGTCTCTCTCTCTCTTTCTTTCTTTCTTTTTTTTTTTTTTGGAAGACTTTGTCTTTGAAGAATTACCCTTCATTTTGGCTCAATATTGCTTACTCTACTTTGCCTCTTAAGCCACTACTTCTCTTCTTCACCAAAGGGTAGGCATTGTTTCTAGAATGAAGTCAAGTTGACTTCTTCAGAGAGGTCAAGACAAAGAAAGGGAAATGCATATTGAATTTGGATTTGCATGTGCTATTCTTTTTTTTTTTTTTTTTTTGTGGCCCCCATATACCTCTTACCTTCTAATATGCCTTCAAATTTCTACTCATTTCCCTAGATATGGGTCAGATATCAACTCCTTTTTATAATTTAATCATTTTGGGATACACTTGTTTTCCTTTTCTGTGTGAGCTACTTGAGAACAAGATTTTCATCCTAGTGATTTTCTTTTTTTTATTTTTATTTTTTTCTTTTTTTAAAAGATTTTATTTATTTATTTGACAGACAGAGATCACAAGTAGGCAGAGAGGCAGGCAGAGAGAGAGGAGGAAGCAGGCTCCCCACTGAGCAGAGACCCCAATGCGGTGCTCAATCCCAGGACCCTGGGATCATGACCTGAGCCGAAGGCAGAGGCTTTAAACCACTGAGCCACCCAGGCACCCCCCTAGTGACTTTCTTAACCCCAGCACTAAACAAGGTATCCCAAACAGAGAACATTCAACAAATGCTGAGTAGTGTTCAGTCTTTGTCTGCATCAGAGTCCCAAGCAAAGGCACAGAGATAGGAGAGAATATGTAGTAGTCAGGTACTTGCAAAGAGAATACAGTGGTTGGGACCCACAAAGCTCAGACTGATGGTCAATATAGTGGTTGGAGCCCACAGAGCTCAGACTGGTGTTGGAAAGGTAAAATCACTTATAAGACATGTTCAAGAATTCAAACTTGAACCTAGAGGTTTTGGGGTAGGTTTATACAAGGCAGTTACTTGGATAGCCATTGTTGTGCCAGGATCATGGTGACACTAGTCAAATAAATCTGGCCCAAATTAATATGTTGGACTTGCAGATTTAGAATTAGCAGAAAAAGGCCTTTTGACAAATGGAAATGTTTGTTTGGATTCCCTTCTTCCTCTCATTGTCTTAACCGAAGGTTGCTGGCTATGGGAAATAGTGTTGAGGTTTATTATGTTTAAATACCTGAATTTATGTGAGTAAAATTACTTGTAGCAGCTAGGAGTAGAACGTATGAGAGGAAAGATATTTTAAAAAAACACCGTAGATCAGTTGGGGAAAAACTAAGATTGTTTGACAAGTCTGAAAAAGAGGAGAAAAACTCATCATCACCAAAACCAGTTGTAAATAAAATTCAAGAGCAACAAGGAAACTTGAACTTGGGAAGATAGATTACAAAATGAGAGGTGGTTGGGTATGTGTTGTCAGCTGCACGTTGTGAGAATGTTAGGTTAAATGCTAGGTTAAAGAAATCCAGTCAGGCCTGGGATATATGAATGAGAAAATATAAGTCAGTCAGTCTTAATTACAATAGCTGACATGTGTTCTACAAAGCATAATTAGCAGGTATTATTATCAGGTGAGGGTGATAGCTTATGATTGTAAAACTAAGAAAAAACATGCTTATGCTCCCCCCAAAATTCATGATATAAACCAAAATGCTGACTGCCAATGTAATTCTCTCACTTATGAGGTGATCTTAAATTACTAGCACAATGCAATATTGTAACTCTAGTCAGATGCCTAGTCAAGTATGTACATCCACTTGAGGATGAAATGTGACAGGCTACAAATGGATTAACAGTAATAATAACAGCGGCATATTGCTTTTTTAGTTTTCATTTAGCAGTAGGATGGGGAGAAACTGCTTTCATGCTGTACATATCAGTGATGAGGCCTGTGGGCCACCTATGATAACATAATGGTACTCTCCATCCACATAGAGCCTTCACATCAACACTACACATGAATTCTCAGTGTCAGCATCACTAGTCATAATTTGCAGGGCAGAGGGGCCTGTACAACTGCCTGGGAGAACAGATAATTTTTATGACTTGGCCTGGATAGCATCTGCTTAGTTCAGTTGGAGATGAATTCCTTTCAACCCTATAGCTTGTCCTCATGATCCAAGTTCATTTTCTTGTTCCTGAAATTCTTCTCCTTATTAACATACTGAGGGGGCATTGGAACTGCCTTTAGATCCCTCGGCACCTGCCTTTTAGTGAGTATGTTTTAAATATAGAAGAGTGTATATGCATAAATATGTATATATGGAGTGTGTGTGTGTGTATATATATATATATATATATATATGGTAGACTGTGTGTGTGTGTGTGTGTGTGTGTATAGAATGGCTTTCTTGAGATGCAATACATACACTCTTAGATTCACCCACTTAAGTGATTTTTAATAATTCACAGAGTTATATATAGCTATCAGAATATGGTTACTTTTGAAATTGCCTTCAACTTTTTTCAGGTTCTAGAGTATGGAAACTGGATATAAATCTGGAAAAGTGAAAATTAACAGGAGCAATACCAGTAATCATAGTTTGATTGGCCTGGTACTTTCAAATACGTCACCTCACTTAAACACCCAACAACTATGTAAGATAGGTATTAATTCAATTTAAAATGAGAAACACTGGTGCAAAAAGGTAAAATACTTTGGGGTTAAAATAATTGGTATATGCTAAATGAAATATGTCAGACTGAGAAAGACAAATACCATTTGATTTCACTCATATATGGGCTCTAAAACAAGAATACATGAATAAACAGAAAGTAGAATTAGACCTATAAATAGAGAAAATGAACTGATGGTTGCCAGAGTGGAGGGGGTGGGGGGGGAGCAAAATGTGTGAGGGTATGTGGGAGATAACTGGCTTCTAGTCATGGAATGAGTAAGTCATGGAAATAAAAAGCATAGCATAGGGCACACAGTCAGTGATACTGTAATAGTGTTGTATGGTGACATATGGCACCCACATTTTCCGTGAGCACAGCATAGCATTGTTGAATCACTATGTTGTACACCTGAAACTAATGTCATATTGTGTGTCAACTACACTCAAAGAGAAAAACACTGGCAAAGGTGAGATTTGATCTAGTGTCAGTGCAGTGCTACAATTCCTCATCCTGCAATATCAATGAATGTATTCATTTTATGTGATACAGTTCACTTTGGTATTTATTGGTCTAATATTTCCATCAGTGTAATGCCTTCTGACTTCATTTCTTACTTTGTGTATGTCTTGTTCAATTGATCATTTAGTGTTTGTTTTGAATGATAGCTACTCTGCTTTTACTTCTACACATTATCTAAAATGTCTCATTTTATTTAGATTTCATTTCTCAAAACAAACACATTTCTCAGAGGACAGAGTTTTACCCAGGAAATGTGAGATGAGGGAGATGTGGGTGAGCAGATGAAAAGGACTCATTTGAAGTAAAGCCCTGAAGTGCTGTTGGTGGTCTATGAGTTACCAGATCACAAGCTTCATACACGTAGTATGCCTAGTGAATTCTCTGAAAAGTGAGGAGAGCATATGCTCATGGTTTTTGCTGTTATCACAGTGTTACCACAACCACATCTCCTTTCACCTGAAGCCTGGAAAAAAATCTGCCTGAAAGTTCTTTAGCATCTATTCCCCTGTACCTATTTGATATTGTCTATGGTCAATAATTTTGTTTGGCTCCTCTGTCTCTACCTTGCTTCATCTACTGAAACTTTCTCTTCTGTAGTTTTCCCACTCCCACCCTATGAATAACTCTCTGTTTTTGATTGTTATGCATTAATAGAATGTGCAACAACTTAGAAAGGGTCGTGCTCTGCTAAGGAGACTCGGGTTGTGATGGACAGTGTATTAGTTTGAAAACAAAATTATGGCTTTCTATATTTATATTTATTTATTTATTTTTATTTTTTTATTAACGTAAAATGTATTATTAGCCCCAGGGGTACAGGTCTCTGAATCATCTGGCTTACACACTTCATACCATTCACCGTAGCACATACCCTCCCCAGTGTCCATAACCCAACCACCCTCTCCCTATCCCTTCCCCCTGGCAACCCTCAGTTTGTTTTGTGAGATTGAGAGTCTTTTATAGCTTGTCTCCCTTCTAATCCCATCTTGTTTCATTTTTTCCTTCCCAACCCCCAAACTTCCCACTACCTCTCAAATTCCTCATGTCAGGGAGATCATATGATAATTGTCTTTCTCTGATTGACTTATATTGCTCAGCATAATACCCTCTAGTTCCATCCATGTCTTCGCAAAAGGCAAGATTTCATTTCTTTTGATGGCTGCATAGTATTCCGTTGTGTGTGTGTGTGTGTGTGTGTGTGTGTGTGTGTATACACACACACCACATCTTCTTTATCCATTCATCTGTTGATGGACATCTAGGCTCTTTCTATAGTTTGGCTATTGTGGACATTGCTGCTATAAACATTCGGGTGCACTATTTATATTTATTTTATATTCATGTTTATTTATAATATTTGATTTAATTTTAAATTTAAAATAATACAAAAAAATGTCTAAGAGCTCTCATGTAATCCATCAAGAAGAAGCCAGAGTTCAAGATGTTGAGAAACATTGACCTTTTAGATACCCTGATCCTGAGAGACTGGAGAGGATTTTTTTGTGTGTAGAATTTTGGGGGAAGTGAAGATGACTTATGTTTCAGTACCTCCATTCGTATTCCTCTGCTCTTTCTTCCACTTTCTTTCCTTTAGATCTTTTCATTAAGGTCATGGGAATAACATTAGGTACTTTGTGGCAGTGGTGATTGCACTTTCTTTGTTCAGTCAGGTGTATTACTATTCAAAAATACTAAGACACCTAACAGTTGGAGCAAATAGTCTTGAAACTCATATCATGAGTATCCTGGACATTGGATGTGCTTAAGCACCTGCAGTGGAGTCCGTGAAGTCTATGTCCATGAAGATTCAAGGGTACTTTTGTGAAGATCTTTGTCTTCTGGGAAAACAAGGTAGACTATCTTGATATAAGAAGAATGAGCCAATGCAATAGGGAAGCAATAACTTTAAATATAACAGTGTATACTAAATAGTTTATACTTCAGATCTGTCAATTCCCTAAAGGGGCAAAAACTTTTGCCAGAGCCACAAAGAAAGGGAAATATACATATAGCAAGATTTATTTCACCAGAATATCATTTTGCTCTTTGTAGCATCTGGCAGTATTCTTCAATCAAAGTGCAGTGTATAGGAGAGATCCCTCAGGGAGTAGGTTGTTGGAGCTCACTGAAACAAAGAAGGGTGGTGGAGGAAGAGCCCAGTGTTAAGACCAGGGGACTAGCCCACCAAGAGATGAGTTCCTCACGAGCCTGGGGATCCAAAGGGTCGCTGTTAGGAGCAGAAGTGGATCATAGCTGTTCAGATGCCAGAGCACTAAATACTATATGCTGAGCATGAAGAGAGGAGGGTAGACTCTTTTATCTATTATCCACCCCTTGAGTTAAAGAGACCAGGCAATAGTGTCAACTGGGGTGGGAAGACAAGAGCGATGGGCCCATCATTATCCTTAACCAGTAAAAGCCCACACAAAGAATTTTGTATATATAGAGAAATGGGGGGAGTAGCAGGAAAGAAAGTAGATTGATTGATTGATTGATTGACTAGCCATTCATTTAGATGAGAACAAAATATGGTATGTTGTTACACCGACAGGACTAATCTGGTCAAGGGAGAAAGCTCATTGATACAGGACAGCAAAGTCAGAGGGGATGGGGTCTAGCACACAAGGGTAGAAGGTCATAGGTAGGAGCATCAACAATTCTTCCATTATAACAGGAAGGAAAGCAGAGTGACATGGACACTTGTGTGAGAGGCTTCTGGGAACTTCAGAAACCTATTTTGAGGGGAGGCCCCAAAATCTTGTAAGTGGGGGTCCAAACCTAGAAAATATAATGTGATTATTATAGTAGAATATCATCATCCAGCATCCATCCAAGAAAACTCTATGCTAGGCAATTTATCAGTTGCTGATTGTATAAAAGTGAGCAAACTAAAGACTGGCATAACTTGGCAAAATAGTTCTCATGGAACTATTTTAACCTCACCCTGGAAGAATATTCTCTTTTAGCATGGCTAGCCTGTCTAGGGTAATAATCTTCTAGTTTCCTGAGCCCAATATTTTACTCTTAAGTTATCCTTCCTATCCATTGGAGTAGGTGCTACAGCTGCCATCTTATGAATATTTGCTTCTAAACGGGCCCCTAGCCAAGTCTTTGGCCAGAATCTTGCTGCCGCCAAGTAGAAAATAAGCAGGGACCCCTTCCACCTACCCTCCAATACCCCTGTTAGGGCTTCTTAGAACTTAGCCATGAGAGAGAACATTGATGCAATATAAGTGTCCTTCACAGAAGACTTGAAGAAAGAGAACCAGGGTACTGTGTTGTTGCCAGGGAGAACTGTTGTTGAAAAGGATCAGTGCTATATGGATGGAGGTAGTGTCTGAGATAGGGTCTCTGCTGAGGTGAGATTTCTGCTGGCATCAGTCGTTTGAGTGGGGTAGGAAGAGGAAGGAAGAAAAAAGGTCCCCCTTCGTCCAACCTCTTATCTTTAGTTACCTGAGAGATATGGGTTTGAGGATTTGAGGAACATTACTGACTTCCTAGAAATTGTTTATCTCTGTACTGTGTGAAATTGAATGGAAACCTGTATTTAGTAAAGTAAAATTAAGTTTTAAAACAAGTAAAAAAAAGTTCAGACTCGGCTAAGTTTGATCCACAGCACCCTGGGCATGACATCCCAGAAGTCACAGCTCTGTATTTAATAGTCCAGCATCGGGGAGAGTCCTGGACTTGCCAATAGTGCCAAAGTTTGGAGAGGAGAGCTTTGCAATGTCAGCAATATACTGAATTTATAACAGGGCCTGAGTGCTGGTGCTTCCCTTTCTTCGGAGCAGAGGGGAGTGGGCATCACAGTCCGTTACTGTGAAATGATTCCATTTTGGACTATCTTAAGCTCTCAAAGAAGTTCTACAACATTGAACTCTGGAAAAAAAAAAAAAAAGTGGTTTGAATGTTGCGATTACTTCTTTTGCAAGAAATTCTTTGTTTTTTTAAGCAGAGATTCCCACTGTTTCTAAAGTAGCAACCAATAACAAATAACAAGCAATAGAGGAAGACGAAGTATATGCCACGTTAAAAACTATGTCTATTAAGCTTGTATGTAATGCATTATGTGATGTTAATATAGTCTTTTTGCAAATACTGGCATTTTGACAATTGTAAAAAATTAAACTTTGTTGGGCACCTTGGTGGCTCAGTCAGTTAACGAACTGACTTGATTTTAGCTCAGGTCATGATCTCAGGGTTGTGAGATCGAGCCCTATGTTGGGCTCCATGCTGGGCTGATTCAGTAATAGCTATATTTGATAATAGTAAGCCTTAAAGTATGCTGATATTTCATTTAAAGCAACTAATTTTTTTCCTGAGTAACTCCTGTTAATTTAGAAAGACAGTGGGAAATTAGAAAATACAAAATTTTCAGTTGGGAAAAACAAATAATATATCTTTGATCCAACCTCTGGGAACATCAAAAATTTGTTTCTAATTAACTATATCACCATATTGAACTTGAGCATTGAACATTGACAATATGATATTGAGAATAGGCTATACTGTGATTATCTGGCAATAAATTTTTAAGAGGCATTTTAACTTGACGTATTAGGCCTTGATAATTAACAATTAATGCTTTTAAAAGCATAATTTAATTTTGTTGGTGCAATTAAGTATGGATCCTAGAAGTCAGTTGTTTCATAAATTAAAGTCCTTTCCAACCTAGTACTTGCTACTCAGTAGCAATATATAAACTTTTCTATTAAGAAGGAAACCTTTATTTTCTTGGTCTTTGAGATATAAAGTGATTTTTCTCCTCCTGAAGCAAGTGAGTGGATGTGTGGTTTTATGTTCAGATCTGAGACTGCTGTGTTATCACAGTCAGACAGCTGGGAAGGCAGGTAAAATATCAATGTCAGCCATATCAGTTGTATTATGTGGGAAGAAGTAGCAGCCAGAGCAGTTCAATCAAGGCCGTGTAAAATATTGTGCTGGTAGGAATGAGGGATGAAAGTGATTCTTGCTAATTCAGTGAATGGTGCTATTAATATGGCTTTAATAAAATATAGAGGCAGAGAGAGTGAATTTGAACTACTGCAGAGTGGGTAAGCATAGATTAACTTACAAGTCTTGTGGCTCAGGGAAGCCACAGGAGAAGTGATTCAGAAAAGAGTGTTAGAATTTTAGGAACTAAAAGGTAGACCACAAATTGTTTAACCATTCACCTATTCAAAGACATTTGTATGGTCAAGGCATTGATTCCCATTTTAAAGTGGCTTCTTCACACTAACTGTAGGCTTCTGAGGTTCATGGGCCTTCCATACCTCTGGCTTTCTTTACTGATATAGTTAGTTACTTCTAGTTCTTTTGACCTATATGGCCACTGAAAACACTGCTTCCATTTCACCTGTTCTACCATGGCTGGTGTGCCATTGCCTTAGGTCATGTGTAAAATAGCCACAGTTGTGGTTTTTTTCAAAAGGTTACAAGCTCCCCCTACCAAATCCAGTCAAGTCTGACATTAGACCCAACCATTTGGATTGTCCCATACCTATCTATATGTTACAGAATAAATCTCCCTACCTCCCAGCACGCCTGGAAGCTCAGCCCCAGAGTGAGAGGGAACTCGGACCTCACTGTTCTCTCTTTCTTTCTTCTACCTACAATAAAAATGAGGCATAAGAGTAGAGCTTTGGGTTTTCCATCTTTACATTTCATATTTTCCTCCTTTGAATTCTGGGAATATAGTAGAACTCTATAATGTAATCCTCTAGTCTGTCTCTGTAAAGAGGGAATTAAATGTCTTTCAAATCTATTATCTTGATGAGGAGTCAATGGTTTTATATTGGATATCAGAAACTGAATAGTAATTCTCCCTCCTTCAATTCTTGTTTGAACTGTTCTTTCACCCCCTAGCTCTATCCATCAGGAGATAAATACATCTTGATTACTGGGAAAAAGATTAAATACATGAAATACAAGAGTAAGGCATATTCGTATGGTTTGAAATATTCTTGTAATATAAACACGTATATATATGAAGATTTTTTTATTGTATATGAGGATTTTTAGTAGCAACACACTGAAAACAATTTGAAAATTTTTTTAAATGGAGAAGGGAAAGATTGAACAGTTTTACTACATTCACACTAAGGATTATCATTCATCTATTAAAAAGAATGAGGTAGATCTACATGTACAGAAGATGGAACAGTTACAGAAACTATGTAAATTATGATTCCATTAAAAATTAAAATATCCTGGGGCACCTGGGTGGCTCAGTGGGTTAAAACCTCTGCCTTCGGCTCAGGTCATGATCCTGGGGTCCTGGGATCGAGCCCCACATCCGGCTTTCTGCTCTGCAGGGAGCCTGCTTCCTCCTCTCTCTCTGCCTGCCTCTCTGCCTGCTTGTGATCTCTGTCAAATAAATAAATAAAACCTTTGAAAAAATTAAAATATCCTGTATAAGTGTATACATAATTCTTTATGTTAGTGAAAATATAGAAAAACCATGGAACAAAAACCAGTACAGCCTGTTAACTTCAATAGTGGGATTGAAGGGGTTGAGGAATACCACTGACTTTCTAAAAATTGTATGCCTCTGTATTATGTAAAATTGAATGTAAATATGTGTTTCTAAGAAAGTAAAATTTAGTTTTAAAAGAAAAAAGAAAAAAGAAAGTCCTGTTAGACATTGCTAGGGAATGAATTTTGCCCCCACATTTTTATGTTGAAGGTGTAACCATAGTGTGATGTTATTTGGAGATGAGGACTTTTTGAGGTAGTTGGATTTAAGTGAGATCATGAGCTTGGAGACTTCAGGATGGGATTACTGCACTTGTAAGGAGGAACATCAAAGAGGCTTCTTCCCCCCTCTCTCTCTGATATGAGAGAACACAAGAAGGTTGCTTTCTGCAATCCCATAAGAGTGTCCTCACTCGGGAACTAAATTGGCTACCATCTTGGTCTTAAACATCCCAGCCTCCTGAAATGAATTCCTGTTGTTTAAGCCACTCAGTCTGTGGTATTTTCTTATAGCAGCCTGAGCAGACTAATATATTGGTACTGATCTGTAACGAATACCTAAATATGTGGAAGTGACATTGGAACTGGGTAATGAAGAGTTTCGAAATTCATGCTAGAAATATGGATGTTAAAGGTAATTCTGGCAAGATCTCAGACAGAAGTGAGGAATATGTTATTGGAAACTGGAGGAAAAGTGGTCTTCAGAATAAAGTGGCAAAGAACTTGGTTGGCTAAATTATGTTTATGTTCTAATGTTTTGCAGGAGGTAGGATTTGTAGGCAATAAAATTGGATATTTAGCCAAGGACATCTCTAAGCAAAGTGTTAAAGGAATCATTTGGTTCCTCCTAGCTGCTTTTAGTAAATACAAGAAGAAAAAAATGAATTGAAGAAGGAATTATTAAGCAAAAAGGAACCAGAACTAAAAAATAATTTTTGGAATATATTCAATGTATTTATGTTGCAAAAAATGAGAGTGTGTTTTGGAAGACAGCACCAAGGGTATGGTTGGATTGTTACTTGATAAACAGATTATGGAATCATACCATCAGAAACACTGTGCATTTGAACTATATGGGACAGAGACAGGATGAAATGAAGGAAGGCTGTCAGACTTCTTAATACTACAGGGCTGGACCATAGAGCTATTTGGCTGTGACTCTGTGCTTTTCTTCAAGACAAGGGAAAAATGACCCAAGAAATTAGAGATAATTGGAGCTGCCTTCTTGGTTTCAAAGGTTGTATGTGTGTGTGTGTGTGTGTGTGTGTGTGTGTGTTATGTATGAGAGAGAGAGAAAGAAGCTGTTTCAATTTCAATAGGTAAAATGGTCACCACTTGGAACATTGGGTGGTGGGCTTCTTGGGGTCTTGGGAGCTTGACCATAGCCTTCAGGAAAACTACCCCTGCTCCAGTGGGCCGGGAAGTATGGCACAAAACCAAAGAGGATTATTTTCAAGCCTTAAGATCTAACAGAATTTGCCTTGTTAAGTTTTGGACTTGCTTGAGACATACCACCCCTCCTTCTTCCTATTTTTCCATTTTGAAATAGAATGTCTGTCCCACCATTATATACTAGAAGCACAAAACTTGTCATGTTTCACAGGTTTCACTGTGAGAGGAATTTTCACTGGAGAGGAATTTTGCCTCAGGGTGAATCATATCTGAAATCTCACTCATATGATTTAGGTTTTATTTAGATGAGACTTTGGGCTTTACACTTTAGAGTTGATGCTGGAATGAGTTAAGACTTTTGTGGATATTGGGTTGGAGGAATGTACTTTGCATGTGAGAAGGACAGGAACTTGGGTAGTCTGAGGCAGAATACTGTGGACTGAATTGTATTCCTCAAAATTCATATGTTGAAACCCTAACCCCCAATGTGATGATATTTGGAAATGAAGCATTTGGAAGATAATTAGGTTTAGATGAGGTCTAGAGGGTGGGGCTGGTTAGGACCTTTATAAGATAGTGTTAGTGCCTTTATAAGAAGACATACCAACAAGTTCTCTTCCTCTTTCTTTCTGCCCTGTGAGGACATAGTGAGAAAGTGGCCATCAGCAAGCCAGGAAGAGAGCCCTGACCAGGGAACCCAATCAGCTGGCATGTTGTGCTTGGACTTCCCGGCCTCCAGAACTGTGATAAAAAATTCCTTTTATTTTAGGCATCTGGTTTGTGGTATTTTGTTTCGGCAACTGGGTTGTCTAAGATAGGTATATAAAAATAATTTTGTACTGCATTTTTCTATTGCTCATCTGGGGCTTCTGTTTTCTTAAAAATGGCTTAGTTTATACTCTTACATATTCTCCAAATGTCCTTCATTACTTTAGTAATCACAACACAGTATATTTTATTATATTTTGTAAGCAAGTATTCTTTTTAATAAAATGAAATCATACTCTCCGAATTGCTCAGAGAGAAAGATCACATAGCTAGTCAGTGGCAGTATTAAGGATAAAAATGTGAGAACCCAATCTTATTTCAATGTACTTTCCATCATAAATGCTTTTTCTTAAAAATTTATGTGCTGTCATTCTGCAATAGCAGGAGGTTTGCAATGATGGTATTTGAAGGCAATATGTTCTAAAATGTAGACATTAATTGCATGACTGTAAAAATTTAAACACTATGTTTCCTTTCGTAAAATTCCTGATAACCTCTTAAACAAGACCTAGAAATCCAAGTGTTTAGAGAGTCTAAACACATGAGTACTACATTTCAAATCAATGAGAGCTATTGTGTGGCAAAGTGTATGCATATATTGTATGTTTTTTGTATGTGGGTTCGTGTATATGCTTATTAGGATTAAGAGTAGAAAGAAATGGAATGGCATAGAAGGTTCTTGATAGCATAAAAATAGGAATGGTGTTACATGCTTGTTCTGTTGCATGCACAATCATTCTTTCCTCATGATTTTTAGAACATGCAAAACTAACCCTTTTATTCTCCCACTTTAATCTTTAGTTATGTGATTGCTTTGTGTCACTCTATTTCTTCTTTACTTTCCAAATCATAACTGACATGTCTATGCTTTCATACATACAGAAACTTGAAAATCAAGCCCACATATCTATGTTCTTAAATGGAAATGAAACCCAAATTGACTATTGTTTGTGCTAAATGATAAATTATCAGTTACCATATAAATTCAATCAGTGCTGTCTTCAATGTGCTCATATCTTAAATCACTTTCCTGGCTATAGTGAAGGGTGATAGTGTTGATTTCTTGGGCCTCAAGTGGATCACTTAAGGAACGTGATAAAGAAACAAGAGAAAACAGAAGCTGAAATGGCTGGGGAGACATAGTGTAGAATAGGGTCTGTGGAGCCAGACTTCCTGAGTTTGAAACTTGTCTCTACTGCCTACACTATTTGTGTGATGAAGAGAATTTACTTAATTTTTCTATATCGGTTTCTTCATCTATAAAATGGAGATAGTAATTATATTCCCTGCCTCATAAATATATGAGAACCACTGCACAATCTAAATAGCTCTGGAATACATTTTTTTTTCCTCATAAGTTTGGTACTAAAACTCAATGGGCAACAGAACTGGACCAGAATGTACAGCTATACCTCTTTCATTTGCTATTCACAGATATTTTGTTACCTTTATTATTTTTTTGGTGACTTTGAGTTCAGTTGCAGTGGGGAAATGCAAACAAGTAAACAAGTATTACAGCTCCCACCGTCCTTCCCCCCAAGGTGGTACAGGGAAAGGTAAAGGAAACATTTGTTATAATCAGTAGTGCATAAAATGGAATTACTGCCCACATCTGATTATCTGATTATTGCAAGTTTTTTAGAAGACTTTTATAACTGGGGTATCTAACTGAAATATATAAAGAACATTATGTGGGAAATATATCTCTCTTAAAGAAACAGAAAACAAGTTGTTGAAGTTTCTCAGTGAATGTGATAACCAAAACCTAATTAAAAAAAGAGAAAAAAAAACTGGTCCTATGGAAAAACAAAAAACAAAGTTAAGATTTCAATTGTGTGTTGAGTGAGTGAACTCAATACCCAGGAAGTGAGCCTAAGCTGCTGACTGGCACATGGAACACAAAATCAAGCAGACTATACTATAATGAAAATGAATATTGAGTGAATAAAATGAATATTAATATTCAAAATACTGGCTGTAGAAATTTCTGAAGCTTCTGGTGTAAATTATCTGAAAGTGTGTTGTTTAAAAGTTGCTGCTGATCATAAAGCTGCAGATTATATTACACACTTGCTAAGATAATATCTAATGAAAGTCTAAAGAAATTTACAATGCTAGTGCAACAGTTTTTAATTACTGTTAGCTTCCTAGGAAAAGCGACAGTGGGGACAGACAGGAGAGAAGTGGGAGGTTTTAAGGACGCTAACCATAGGTTGACTGTATATAGATGTGCTGATGCTGTAAACCTATTCAGGGTAAGTCAGTAGTGACTAGAAAAAAATCAAAACCCAAAATGTTTAAAGGTGTGCAATTTGTCTGAACATGGTAACCAGAGACATATTTTTGATTAATTCAGTTACTATCAACTATCAATATAAGGTAAGGCAAACTTAATTAGAAAGAAAATGTAAAATTTTATATATTCTAAGCAATGGTCAGCACTCACCTCTTCTGAAATTTTATGGGAAGTAATGTTTTCAGATTACTTTCCCCTCATCTAACATGTGAAAAGCAGAATACTTCGTATTCTATTTGTTCTGTTCTGTGTACTTTGTGCTGTTCTGTGCACTTTGTGAACAGAACATTACTTGAAGAGTAAATTTAATTACTTTTTAGAGAAAATAAAAACAAAAAATGAAAGATGTTGTTTGTTTCAATTACTGGAGAATTAGGAACTAAGGCTCCCTGAAAGATTTTAGGCTTTAGGATGGTATTTATTAACTTGCTAATGCTTGCACATCTACATTTGTTGATGATATTGATGAATTTATATTAACAAATGGTTAACACATCTTTGAATTAAAATAAATTGGGAAAATAATCTTATACCTGAAGACTTTAAATGAGTTTCTTTAAATGATAAGAAAAAAATTATTATTTTTTAATAGATTTTATTTATTTATTTGGCAGGGAGAGAGAAGACAAGTAGGCAGAGCCACAGGCAGAGAGAGAAGGGGAAGCAGGCTTCCTGCTAAGCCGAGAGCCCGATGCGGGACTTGATCCCAGGACCCTGAGATCATGACCTGAGCCAAAGGCAGAGGCTTAAGCCACTGAGCCACCCAGGTGCCCCAAGGAAAAAAAAATATATCAAACATTTTACCTAAATGAATAGTTGGTGGGCAGAGGAGTCGATCAGCCAGAGACAAAAACTTACCACTGTAGTGATGAGTTGAGTCTAGGGAATGGTAGATACCTGTTTCAGAAAATACAGAGACTAGAGTTTTTTTCTTTTTAGAGTGGTTCTTCAATCACTAGAGCTCCTTAAGATTAGAGACATTGAGAAGTGATGTTCATAAAATATTGTTTCTTGAGAGACCTTGTTTGCTTCCTTCCTTATATCCCCAAATCCTTTTTCAAAATTTGTATTTATTAGATTTTGACTTATATTCAACTAATTAACATAAAGTATATTATTTATTTCAGAGGTAGAGTTTAGTGCTTCATCAGTTTTATATAACACCCAGTGCTCATTATGACACATGCCCTCTTTAATGCCCATCACCCAGTTACCCCATCCCTTTACCCCCCTTCCCTCCAGTAACCCTCAGTTTCTTTTCCATGTCTCTTATGGTTTGTATCCCTCTCTGATTTCATCCTGTTTTATTTTTCCCTCCCTTCCCCTATGATCTTCTGTTTTGTTTCCTAAATTCCACATATGAGTGAGATCATATAATAATAGTCTTTCTCTAGTCACATCAACATAGTTGCAAATGGTAACATTTCATCTTTTTGAAGGCTCAGTAGTATTCCATTGTGTGTGTGTGTGTGTGTGTGTGTGTGTGTGCGCGCGCGTGCGCGCGCATCGCATCTTCTTTTATTTTTTTATTAATATATAATGTATTATTAGCCCCAGGGGTACAGGTCTGTGTATCATCAGGTTTACACACTTCATAGCACTCACCATAGCACATACCTTCCCCAATGTCCATAACCCAACCACCCTCTCCCTACACCCCTCCGCCAGGCAACCCTTAGTTTTTTTTGTGACATTGAGTCTCTTATGGTTTGTCTCCCTCCCGATCCCATCTTGTTTCATTTATTCCTTTCCTACCCCCCAACCCTCCAAGTTGCCTCTTAACTTCCTCATATCAGGGAGATCATATGATAATTGTCTTTCTCTGATTGACTTATTTCGCTAAGCATAATACCCTCTAGTTCCATCCATCCACATCATCACAAATGACAAGATTTCATTTCTTTTGATGGCTACATAGTATTCCATTGTGTGTGTATGTATGTATATATATACATATGCATGTATATACACATATATACACTTATATTCATATACATATATATGTATATACATGTATATGTATATATACATATATGCATATGAATATTTTTGTATATACATATATACATGTATATGTATATATATACATGTATACGTATACACACACATATACATACATATATATATATATATATATACACACACACACACACATGTAGAAAACACATCTTTATCCATTCACCTGTTGATGGACATCTCGGCTCTTTCCAAGTTTGTCTATTATAGACATTGCTCCTATAAACACTGGGATGCAGGTGCCCCTTTGGGTCACTATGTTTGTATGCTTTGGGATATAGTAGTGCAATTGCTGGGTCATAAGATAGCTCTATTTTTAGCTTTTTGTGAAACCTCCATACTGTTTTCCAGAGTGGCTATACCAGCTTACATTCCCACCAACAGTGTAAGAGAGTTCCCCTTTCTCTACATCCTTGCCAACATCTGTTGTTTCCTGATTTGTTAATTTTAGCCATTCTGACAGGTGTGAGGTATTTCATCTTGGTTTTGATTTGTATTTCTCTGATGCCGAGTGATGTTGAGCATTTTTTCATGTGTTTGTTGGCCATTTGTATGTCTTCTTTGGAGAAATGTCTTGTTAATGTCTTCTGCCCATTTCTTGATTGGATTATCTGTTCTTTGGGTATTGAGTTTGATAAGTTCTTTATAGTCTTGGATGGTAGCCCTTTATCTGATATATCATTTGCAAGTAATAGTCTTTGGTTGAAAATCTTGTTTGATAAAAGGTCGCTACCCCAGCTCTTTTGATGTTATTAGCATGATAAATGTTTCTCCACCCCCTCACTTTCAATCTGGAGGCATTTTGGGGTCCAAAGTGACTCTCTTATAGACAGTATATCAAAGGATCTTGTTTTTTATCCAGTCTGATACCTTGTGTCTTTTGATTAGAGCATTTAGCCCATTTGCATTCAGAGTATTTATTGAAAGATATTAATTTAGTGCCATTGTTTTACCTGTAAAGTCACTGTTTCTGAATATTATCTCTGTTCCTTTTGGGTCTGTGTTACTTTTGGGCTCTCTTCACTTAAAGGATCCCTTTTAATATTTTTTGCAGGACTGGTTTAATGATCACAAATTCTTTTAGTTTCTGTTCATCCTGGTAGCTCTTTTTTTTTTTTAATTAAATTTTTTATTTATTTTCAGCGTAACAGTATTCATGTTTTTTTCACCACACCCAGTGCTCCATGCAATCTGTGCCCTCCCTAATACCCACCACCTGGTTCCCCCACCCTCCCACCCCGCCCCTTCAAAACCCTCAGGTTGTTTTTCAGAGTCCATAGTGTCTCATGGTTCACCTCCCCTTCCAATTTCCCTCAACTCCCTTCTCTCCATCTACCCTTGTCCTCTATATTATTTGTTATGCTCCACCAATAAGTGAAACCATATGATACTTGACTTTCTCTGTTTGACTTATTTCACTCAGCATAATCTCTTCTAGTCCTGTCCATGTTGCTACAAAAGTTGGGTATTCGTCCTTTCTGATGGAGGCATAATACTCCATCATGTATATGGACCACATCTTCCTTATCCATTCATCCGTTGAAGGGCATCTTGGTTCTTTCCACAGTTTGGCGACCGTGGCCATTGCTGCTATAAACATTGGGGTACAGATGGCCCTTCTTTTCACTACATCTGTATCTTTGGGGTAAATACCCAGCAGTGCAATTGCAGGGTCATAGGGAAGATCTATTTTTAATTTCCTGAGGAATCTCCACACTGTTCTCCAAAGTGGTTGCACCAGTTTGCATTCCCACCAACAGTGTAAGAGGGTTCCCCTTTCTCCACATCCTCTCCAACACATGTTGTTTCCTGTCTTGCTAATTTTGGCCATTCTAACTGGTGTAAGGTGGTATCTCATCCTGGTAGCTCTTTATCTCTCTTTCTATTTTGAATGATAGCCTTGCTGGATAAAGTATTCTTGGCTGCATATTTTTCTCATTTAGCACCTTGAATATATCATGCCAGTCCTTTCTGGCCTGCCAGGTCTCTGTAGACATGTCTGCTGCCAGCCTTATCTTTTTACCTTTGTAGGTTAAGGATCTCTGGTTCAGAGATGCTTTCAGGATTTTCTTTGTCTCTAAGATTTTTAAGTTTCAGTATTACATGTTGAGGTGTTGATCTATTCCTACTAATTTTGAGGGTGGTTCTTTGTGCCTCCTGGACTTGATTGCCTTTTTCCTTCCCCAGATTAGGGAAGCTCTGAGCTATAATTTGTTCAAATAAATCTTCTGCCTCTCTTTCTCTCTCTTTCCTCTTTCTCTGGGACTTCAGTAATTTTAATATTGTTTTGCTTTATGGTCTCACTGATATCTAGAATTCTCCCCTTACAATCCAGTAGTTGTTTATCTCTTCTTTTCTCAGCTTCCTTATTCTCTATCATTTTGTCTTCTATTTCTCAGACTCTTTCTTCTGCCTCATTTATCCTACAGTTAGAACCTTGAATTTTGATTGTATCTCAGTAATAGCCTTTTTTATTTCATCCTGATTAGAGTTTAGTTCTTTTATTTCTCCAGTAAGGGATTCTCTATTATCTTCTTTGCTTTTTTAAAGCCCAGCTAGTATCTTTATAATTGTTGCTTTGAATTCTATTTCCAACATCTTACTAATACCCATATTACTAAATCCCTAGCAGTGAGTACTCCCTCTTGTTCTCTTTTGTGGGGTGAGTTCGTCCATCTTGTCATATGTCCAGAATAAATGAAGTAGAGGGAAAATACAAAAATAGCAACAAGGACACCAGAAAAAAAAATATACTGCACAAATCAGAAGAGAACAGGAAGCAAAAAGAAGAGAAAAGGAAAAAAAGAAAAAAATGAGAATAAAATCAAACAAGAAGTTGAACAAAATGATAAACTAGATCCTGGGTGTATTTTGTTCTGTTTGTTAGAAGAAACTAGATCCCAAAATAGGAAAGAAAGAGAAAAAAATACACACACACACACACGAAGTTGAATACAATGAAAGGAAGCCAAAAATGAAATATGTATATATTCTATATATATAAAATATAAATACAAAAATGAAAATTAAAAAAAATACTTTAAAAGAATTGATAAAATAAGAAAATAGATGAAAAGGAAAATGAAATATAAAATTGAAGGACTAAAGGATAATAAGAAAAACACATGAATGCTATCTATATATTTCTTTCTCTAAGAGCTGGAGTTCTGTAGTTCTTTACTATCGATAATCTTGATATTTGCTGGAATTCCTGCTTGTCTTCTGGGGAGGGGTCTATTGTGCTGATTCTCAGGTATCTTTGCCTGGTGGAATTGCACCACCCTTGCCAGGGGGCCAGGCTCCGTATAAGCAGCTCCAGAGCTGGTGTGGGGGATGAAAATGGCAGTGTCCTGATTTCTAGCCCCAGACCTGAAAGTTTGCACCCCCACTCTTCAGTGAGCCCTCACAGAAAAGCCGTGAATCACTCCTTTCTCCCTGTTTCCATCTAAACTCTGTGTTCACCCAGCCTGTGATGAGAGTTTTTCCCTCAGACACATGATCCTGTTTTGAATCTCCAAACTTTACAGACTCCTGTCGTACAAACTCATTCCCTAAAAGTGGCCACTATTCCCTGGGAAAGGAGGGAGATCTCTCCGCACTTCTTCTTTTTGCTGGGCCCCTGCTCGAAGAGCAGTCACCTGACTGTGCACCCAATAGCTGTTTATGGTAATACCAAGCAGAAAGAGGGCACCTGGGCATGCTGGCTTCCCTGCACCAATGCTTGGGAACTTTGCTGCATTCAGGCACCCCTGTTCTTTTTATTACCCCGGGGATCCTGAGACCATTTGTTGTCCCACCTAGAATCCCACCCTGCTTCACCTTCTGGGTTCCTTTCAGGCAAAACTCTTAGAGTTCTGATTTTGTGCTCTCCTGCTTATAACACATTCTGGTACTGGCTTACAGAGGCTCCCTCTCCCTGTGGTTTATCTTCCTATACATTGCCTTGGATTCATGTCTCCGTACCTCCTACCTTACAAAAAGGTCTTGCAAATTCTATTTTGTAGAATTGTAGCCATTCTTTTCTCAGATTTTCCTGTTAATTTTGCAGGTGTTCAGAATGATTTAATAACTGCATAGCCAAATTCCAGGTACCAGATGAAATCAGGGTCCCCTACTCCTCCAACATCTTAATGATCTCTTATATCCCCAAATCCTTACAAGTCTCTATTTAATAGAAATAACTGTACATGTCTTCCTTGTAAACTAAGATATCCTTATTTTACAAAAGTAAATGTCAGTGTACCACTCATTTGGGAGAAAATAACAAACTTTTATATTAAATTTTTGAGGGGATTATTTGGTATAATTGATTTGGTATAATTGATTTGGTATAATTGATTTGGTATAATTGGTTTAAATTATTGTTTGTTTCTAAATGTTTTCTATCATGATCACATTTATATAGTAGATGTATGACAAAGCAAATTTATCTGGGTCCATGTCTTTGATACCACTAATTTTGTTTCTAGGCAAGATTATAGAAAAATTATTTTCAACTGACATATTTAATTAAGGCATCAGAATCAGACTAATTAAGTATACAGCAAGGCACTTAATTGTTTTCAAGTGTTGTAGCTAAAGATAAAATTAGAAGTAAGGTAGATAAATTTGCAGAAGTAATGGCCAAAGATCTGTTGTTTTTTTTAGACTGCATAATTCAGTGTCTTCTTTGCCTTCTGTGAAATATAACCTTTTCTGACAAATGGTATGATACTTACTTATTTTTTTATTGTTGGCAGTGAGTCCTGTTCAAAACCTGGTTTGCTAAATCACAAGTTAGAGGTAATCACTTGATTAGCTCGGATAGCATTATGGAGAAATATATTGCATTTAATATAAATGCTCCATTTTATATATTTGACATAATCTTGTAACTCTACATTTGAAGCTAGGCTAAACCACCCTTTTAAAGGACTGTCCTTTTCGCTGAGAGATGAATTGTATTTAAATGTAAATTTAGTTTCATGAAACTTAGGAAATATAATTTTTAGACACGTAGAAATTTGAGAAAGATAATGAAATGAACTGCTAAAAAGAACAGGAATAATCCTTCAAGTCTTAATTAAAGAAAGGATATATTAGTTGTTCCAAAAATGTCATAGTTATGACAAATTCAGAAATAAGTTAATTATAATAAAGAAAAAGAGAGAAGGCATGTCACTGTCAAATTCATGTGAAAGGAAGAAATTAACTGATTCAAAGTGAAGGAAACCTGCTGATGGAAGTTTAAAAAGGTCTCTTCAGTAACATTATTCATTATTTCACAAATTTCTTTCTGAAGTCTGAAAATCCTGTATAGAAAATAATGATAACTTACTTATATTTATTAGGTTAAAAATGACTTTTTGTTAATGATATGTTATACTTATGAATTTTCTAAGGGAAGGGCAATATATGCTTGTTTATTACTTAATATTACTTAATATTATTATTTAAATAAAGTAGTTAAGAAACACTACCAGTAATCCTCAAGGAAAGTTCATAGTGCCAATAATTGGAGCTAACAAGAGTGTGAGATGTGAGGAAACATTTTTGGTTTCTGTAGACTTGGAGCTTTTTGATTAAATTTTTCTGAAATCTTGGGAGGCTGGGCTAATAGCAAGATGTCGGAAGTTAATTCACAAATGTATAGATAGTGAGAGAACTCCAAACAGATTTTCCTAACTCCAGAGTATATACTTACCTCTCAGGGGAAGATAAGTCTCAGAATTTTGGAGACATCTCTAGGTCAGAAAACCCAGAGACACTAGCTTTACCTGGTCCTTGGAGATATGTATTTATATCCCAAAAGTTTAGAGTGAGATTTTAAGATCATTTTTATCCTGTCTCCAAAGAGCAAATGTTTCTCTCCCTCCTTTCAAGGAGGGAGGAGAAGGTAATTGCCTCTTTCTTCTATAGATAAGCAGATAAAAATCAATTTTCTTCAATACTCCCCTGTAATATAGACTATAAAATTTGTGTGTATAGATGTCTGACCTGGCTTTCATTGCATCATCTTCGGGGTAAGAATTTGGATGTGAGGAATCATGTGGTCATTATTTTTAAGTGTACAGTGATCATCTGCTTTTGATCTAGAGCACCTTGTATGGTATTCAGGATAAAATTAATAAAGGTGAGCGTTAAAATCCCAACAAAGACAAGTAAAGAGCAGATAAAAAAAAGATGTGATAATTAATATCTAGATTGAGGATAGAATCAGCAAGATTGACAATGTTTAGTTTTTGAAAAGCCTTACTTTTAAACTTGTCATATACAACCTTACCAGAACATTAACATTAGACATTTATGGATGATACAGATTGCTAATATTTATTTTATTTACCTCTCATTTAAGTTGAATCACATTTATAGTCTGTTGTAATCATCAAAGACAATAAAGTAGATTCCTGCTGAAGTGAATTCTTTAGTTCCTATAGTTGTAATTCATATTTTTTATTACAATTCCACCTTTATAAAGATTATAGTTTCTTTAATTTGATATTGTTTTCGGTTTGTAAAGACTTTGCCCTATAGCAGCTGTATTTAATTTCTAAAAACAGTGGGAAAGTTGTGTTTAGCCACTTTTTATTTATCTTTTATTATTTATTTTCATAAATAGTAGATCCAATGTAGACCCTACTAGAAAGCAATACTCAAAAAAGCAATATCTCTAATATTTCATCTTTATTACCTGGCTTCTTGCTGACTTAATACTGATTGGTAGCTAGACACAAGTAAAATTTGGAGGTCTGACCCCTGTGCACTGAGGATTGGAAAAGTATGGTTTGTTGTTTTCATGAAATTGGAGAAATTAATCTAAAATTAAATTTTAAACAGTTCAAAGAGATGTTGCTTTAAATGCTGAAAAATGACTTGAGAAGATTTTTCTTTTCTTTTTTTTTTTCATTGAAATTACTGCTGTATGATGGAATTGGACAGGATTTAAAGATCATACAGCTAGAATGCAGTTTTACTTTTCAGTCCTGTGGTAAGAAATCCTACTAAAGAAATATTTAAAGTTCATCTAAAATGTATAACTTCAAAGTATTCATATTGACCACAACATAGAGTTACTTCAGAAATATGTTACATGTACTTAATTAAAAAGAAGTATCTATTTGCACTGAATGAAAAACATTCAAATACCATGCATATATATTCACTGCCAATGCTGTCCTACATCTTGTATCATTTCGTATTGCAGAGATATTAATGTATACTTTTGCATTTATGAGAAATAAAGTTAGAGCCAACAGCTGGTGCCTCATAATTTCAATTTTCAAGGCACTAGTATTATATAGCACAGGATTTAATCACTATTCCTATAACTGAAGCTTTTCCCCTCTGAGCTAACTCTTCTGGTATGAAAAATAATCTATGGACTCTGCATTTATAAGGACTTCTGGGAAACATTGCAGATTAACAGATCCAATAAATAGAGTTTTTGTGGGAGGATTTCAGGAGCATCTTTGAAATGATTATATTTCCTGCTGTCACACTTGATGCTCTGGGACATGCATGACTACAGTCACACCATTTCTTAAGCTTAAGACACTGAACTTTTTTGCCAATGTGGTGAGACTTTTTTTCTAAGATAAGTTGGGTTGAGACTTTTCATCTAAAATAGTGGTTTAAACAAACACATTTATGCCTTCTTTCACATGAAACCCCACTAAAATGAGAGAAAAGGAATTTTAAGATGTTTATTTGACAATGACAGAGTACAAGAAGAGAAAAGAGCAATATAAATTCGGAAATTTAGGAGCAAGATGATGACTGTGTTGATTTAGCATGTCTAAGAAAGTTGGAATTCTAACCTGGCAGTGGTAAAGTCAAATTGTGTACCCTAGAGGATTCCCAAAAGGCCCAGGAATTGCTAGAATTCAAGACCTATATAAAGGATGGGTAAAGGTAGGACTAATGACAGGAGCAGTGTTTTAAGGCTTGTCTACAAGACCCATATCCTACTCCTACTCTGAAACCTAAATAATTGCAATGCTGTATCCTGGGAAAGTTATATAGATTTGTTATTGAGATTTATCTGAAGAGGATAAAGAGGTCTCTAGACTGAGAGTAAAAGGCAAAATGGAAGGTACAGTTTACATACTAGACATGGGGATAAAGTGAAAGTTAACATAGTGAATATTAAGACTCTGTGTCCTTGCTCATTTGATTTCGAGAAAATTGGAAGTAAAGATTATATCATCCAAAAAGGATAATAAAATACTTTGGGAATATCTTATCATTTTAAGAAGAAAAGACTTAACAATGCTATGATCAGAGTTCCCCCAATGAATCAGAATATTTCAGCAAAGCTCATAATCAGAGGAGTCTGGGAAGATGGCAGAGTAGGAGGACCCTAAGCTCTTATTGTCCCATGGATAAAACTAGATAACACTCAGATCAGTGTAAATAATTCAGGAAAAAACCCAAAGACTGGCAGAACTAACTCCACAACTAAAGGCAAAGAAGACACCACAATGAAGAAATTCTGGTGGCAGCAGGTCTCATTTTGTAAGCAGAGCAGTGCATACCCTGTTAAAATGCACCCCACCCAGCCAGGGACCAAACAGCCCACAGCAGACAAACAGAGCCTATTCAGACAAACTGGACTGAAGGGAAAAGGGCCAGGACTTCTCAGCAAGGCACACACAACACACATAAGAGACACTCCCTGAACTACCAGATCCTGAGGAACAGGGAGCTCTGCACTACAGGGCACTACAGAATCTCTTCTTCAAAAAGCTATGATCTTTGAGAATAGAAGATGTGGATAACTTTCCATACACACAGGAACAGACATGCATATTATGAATGAGAAGAGAAAGGAATTTGTCCCAAATGAAAGAACAGGGCAAAACCACAGGAAGGGACCTAAGAAAATGGAAATAAGTAATATGCTGGATAGAGAATTTAAAGTAATGATCATAAAGATACTCAATAGAATTGAGAAAAGAGTGGAGGACATCAGTGAGACCCTTAACAGGGATGAAAAAGAACTGATCAGAGATGAAAAACAATAAATGGAAATTAAAAATATACTCGATGGGATAAATAAATAGCATGCTAAAAAGCAGAGGAATGATTTAATGACCTGAAAGACAGAATAATCAAGCTGAGCAGGTGAAAGAAAAAAAAAAATATGCAAAATGTGAATAGACTTAGGGAACTCTGTGACTCCATCAAGCATAATAGCATGTGCATTATAGGGATCCCAGAAGAAAAAGAAGAATGAAAAGGAGGCAGAAAATTTATTTAAAGAACTAAAACCTGAAAACTTCCCTACAGGGGAAGGAAATAGACATCCAGATCAGGAGGCACAGATCTCCCAACAAAATCAATGCAAGGAGGTTCATACCAAGACACAGAGTAGTTAAAATGGCAAAAAGTAGCGATAAAGAAAACATTTTATAAGCAGAAGGAGAAGAGAGTTACACAAAAGGAAAATCCCAAAAGGGTATCAGCTGATTTTTTAGCAGAAACTTTGCAGGCCAGAAAGAAGTGGCATGGTATATTCAAAGTGCTGAAAGGAATAAATCTGCAGTCAAGAATACTCTATCCAGGGGTGCCTCGGTGGCTCAGTGGGTTGGGCCTCTGCCTTCAGCTCAGGTCACCAACTCAGGGTCCTGGGATCGAGCCCCATGTTGGGCTCTCTACTCAGCTGGGGGCCTGCTTCCCCCTCCCCCTCTGCCTGCCTCTCTGCCTACTTATGATCTCTCTCTGTCAAATAAATAAATAAAATCTTAAAAAAAAAAAAAGAATATTCAGCAAGGCTATCATTCAGAATAGAAGGAGAGATCATTTTTCTCAAACAAAAACTAAAGGAGTTTGTGACCACTAAACCAGCCTGGCAAGAAATATTAACGGGGGCTCTTTGAGTGGAAAGATAAGACCATAAGTGAGAGTATAAAAAGCTGGAAGCAAAAAAGCAGTAGAAGTAATAATCAGTCAAGGGTTTCACAAAATAAAAAGATATAAAATATCTTTTACACTATATATCTATATATACTATATAGATATATAGTGTGTATATATATATTACACTATATATCACTATATATATAACATATATATATATAACAGTTATATATATATCACTATATATATAACACTATATATCTTAAACTTGGGGTGGGGTAAGAGAAAGAAAGAATGAGTTCAAGCTTAAGTGAATATCTATTTCACATAGATTGCTATCTGAAGAAAATGTTATATACAAATCTGATGGCAATCACAAATCAAACAAAAGTAATAGATATTCAAAGAAAAAAGTAAAAGGGGTCTAAGCATATCACTAAAGAAAGCCTACAAACCATGAAGGAGAGCAAGAAAGGAAAAGGATCAGAGACAAAGTTTAAAAAACAAAAAACAAAAAACCACAAAACAAACAGCAAAATGGCAATAGATGGATATCTAATTACTCAGAATGTAAATAAACTAAACACTACAATAAAAAGACATAGGGTGACAGAGTGGTTAAAAACAAAAACAAAAAACGAGACCTGCTGCCTATAAGAGACTCTCCAGACCTACACACACCTGCGAATTGTTAAGTGAGGGAAGAGGGAAACATTAATCATGCAAATGGCTGTCAAAAGAAAGCCAGAGTAGCAATGCTTATCAAAATAGATTTTATTTTCTTCAGATACACCTAGAATTAGAATTGCTGGGCCGTATGGAAGTCGTATTTTTAATTTTTTTGAGAAATATTGATACTCTTTTCTATCCCGTCTGCACCAATTTGCATTCCCACCAAGAGTGTGAGGGCGTTCCCTTTTCTCTATCCTCACCAGTACTTGTTATTTCTTATCCTTTTTATACCAGCCGTTCTGACAAGTTGTAAGATGATATCCCAGTATGGCTTCCTTTTCTTTTCTTTTTTGTTTTTTAAACTTACCTTATTTTAAATTCAATTAGTTAACATATAGTGTATCATTAGTTTCAAATGCAGAGTTCAGTTATTTATCCGTTCAAAACAGACTTGAAAACCAAGACTGTAACAAGAGAAAAGAAGGACACTATTTAATAAAAAAAAAAAAAGAAGATAATCCAACAAGAAGATATAACAATTGTAAATATTTATGCACCTAATATTGGGAGCACCCAAATACACAAAACAGTTAATAACAAACATGAAAGAACTAATCATTAGTTATACAACAATAGTGGGACTTTATCACCCCACTTACATCAACGGACAGATCATTCAAACATAAAATCCATAAGGAAATAGTAACTTTGAGTGCCCAGATGGATTTAACATATATTCAGAACATTCAGTCCTAAAGTAGTAGAATATACATTTGTTTCAAGTGCACGTGGAACATTCTCCAGAATAGACTACATATTAGGTCACAAGACAAGTCTCAACAAATTAAAAAAGATTGAAGTCATACCTTGCATCTTTTCTGATCAGACCGCTGTGAAAATAGAAATCAACCATAAGAAAAAATCTGGAAAAGACCACAAATTTATGGAGTTAAGTAACATGTTACTGAACGATGAGTGGGTCAGCCAAGAAATCAAAGAAGAAATCAGAATTACATGGAAACAAATGAAAATGAAAAAACAATGATCTCAAATTGTTGTGATGCAGCGAAAAATGTAGTAACAGTGAAGTTTAGTGGCAATACAGGCCTACCTGAACAAGCAAGAAAAATCTCAAATAACCTAACTTTATTTATGTAAACTTAAATAAGTCAGGAAAAGTAGAAAAACAAAACCCAAAACCAGCAGAAGGAAAGAAATAACAATGATTGGAGCATAAATAACTGAAATAGAAACTGAAAAAACAATAAAACAGATAAATTACACCAGGAGATGGTTCTTTGAAAAGATCAACAAAATTGATAAACTTCTAGATAGACTCACCAAAAGGAAAAAAGAGAGAGAATGTATTCAAATAAACAAAATCACAAAATGAGTGATGAGAAAATAACAACTAACACCACAGAGATACAATCTTAAGAGCATATTATGAAATATTGTATGCCATCAAATTGGACAATCTAGAAGAAATGGATAAATTCATAGAAACACATGAACTACCAAAACTGATGCAGGAAGAAATTGAAAATTAGAACAGATTGATTTCCAGCAAGGACACTGAATCAGTAATAAAAATAACTCCCAACCAAACTAAAGTCGAGGACCAGATGGCTTTTCAGGCTCTTTTCTAAGTTTTTATTTAAATTACAGTTAGTTAACGGTGTGTGTGTGTGTGTGTGTGTGCACACGCATGTGTGCGTGTGTGTATGTATATATACACACACAGTGTTATATTAGTTTCAGTTGTACAATTTAATGATTCAACACTTACATACAACACCTGGTGCTCATCACAACAAGTGCACTCCTTAAGCCCCATCATCTATTTACCCATCTCCCAACCCATGTCCCCTCTGTTGACCATCAATTTGTTCTCTATATTTGAGTCTTTTTCTTGGATTGCCTTCTTTTTTTCTCTCTGCTATTTTGTGTTTCTCTTAAATTTCACATATGTGTGAAATCATATGATATTTGTCTTTCTCTGAGTGACTTATTTCACTTAGCAAACTACTACCTGTATCCATGTCCTTGCAAGTGGCAAGATGTCATTCATGTTTATGACTGAGTAATATTCTATTCTATGTATATCTTTTTTATCCATTCATCAGTTGATGGACATTTGGGCTCTTTCCATAATTTGGCTATTGTTGATAATGTTGCTATAAACATTGAGATGTATTGTATCCCTCTGAATTTCTATTTTTGTATACTTTGGGTAAATAACTACTAGGGCAATTGCTGGATCATAGGGTAATTTTATTTTTAACTTTCTGAGGAACTTCCATACCCTTTTCCAGAGTGGTTGCACTAGTTGGCATTCCCACCAACAGTGTAAGAGTGTTCCCCTTGCTCCACATCCTTGCCAATATCTGTTGTTCCTGTGTTGTTAATGTTAGCCATTCTGACAGGTGTTGGGTGGTATCTCATTATAGTTTTGTATTGGTGGATTTGTATTTGAATTTGTATTTCTCTAATGATAAGTGATGTTGAGCATCTTTTCATGTGACTGTTGGCTAGCTTTATGTCTTCTTTAGAAAAATGTCTATTCATATCTTCTGCTCACTTATTAACTGGAATTTCTGGTTTTTGGGTGTTGAGTTTCATAAGTTCTTTATAGATTTTGGGTACAAACTCTTTTAGTTAGTTGCCTTTTAGTTTGTTGATTGTATCCTTCACTGTGGAGAAGTTTTTTTTTGTCTTTGTTTTTGTTTTTTTTATGAAGTCCCAATAGTTTATTTTTGCTTTCATTTCCCTTATCTCAGGAGACATATCTAGTAAGAAATTGCTATGACCCATGTCAAAGAGGTTACTGCCTGTGTTCTCCTCCAGGATTTTAATGCTTTCCTGTTTCACATTTGGTCTTAATTAATCAAATTTATTTTTGTGCATAGCATAAGAAAGTGGTCCAGTTTCATTCTTTTGCATGTTTTGTTCAGTTTTCCCAAACACATTTGTTGAAGAGATTGTCTTTTTTCCATTGGTTAGTCTTTCCTGCTTTGAAGAAGATTGTTTGACCATGTAGTTATGGGCAATTTCTGGGTTTTCTATTCTGTTCTATTGATTTGTTTGTCTATTTTTGTGCAAGTACCCTACTGTCTTGATCACTACAGTTTTGCAGTATAACTCGAAGTCCAGAATTGTGATGCCTCCAGCTTTGCTTTTCTTTTTTAAGGTTGTTTTGACTATTCAGTGTCTTTTGTGTATTGGATTATTTATCTTTTTAGGATTGTTTGTCCTAGCTCTGTGAAAAATGCTGTTGGTATTTTGATAGGGATTACATTAAATTTGTAGATTGCTGTGGGTAGTGTATACATTTTAACAATATTTGTTCTTCCAATCCATGAGTTTTGGGAAATGGAATGTTTTTCCATTTCTTTGCATCTTCAATTTCTTTCTTCAGTGTTTAATAGTTTTCAGAGTATAGATCTTTTACCTCTTTGGTTAGGTTTATTCCTAGGTATCTCATGGTTTTTGTGGCAACTGTAAATGAAGTTGATTCTTTGATTTCCTTTTCTGCTGCTTTGTTACTGGTGCATAGAAATGCAGCAGATTTATTTATTTATTTCTTTTTTTAACTTACATTTATTTATTTATCCTCTTAGAAGATTTTCCATACATTAAAAAAAATTTATTAACATATAATGTATTATTTGTTTCTGGGGTACAGGTCAGTGCATCATCAGTCTTACATAATTCACAGCACTCATCATAGCATTTGCCCTCCCTAGTGTCCGTCACCCAGCCACCCTATCCCTCCTCCTGATGAGCAGCCCTCAGTTTTTTTCCTGAGATTAAGAGTCTCTTATGGTTTGTCTCCCTCCGTGGTCCCATCTTGTTTCATTTTTCCCTCCCTTCCCCCCACGAACCCCTGCCCTATCTCTTAAAATCCTCATATCAGAGAGATCACATGATAATTCCTGACTGACTTAATTTCGCTTAGCATAATAGCCTCTAGTTCCATCCACTCATTGGAAATGGCAAGATTTCATTTTTGATGGCTGCGTAGTATTCCACTGTGTGTGTGTGTGTGTGTGTGTGTGTGTGTGTGTGTGTGTGTGTGTACATGTACCACATCTTCTTTATTTATTCATCTTTTGATGGACATCTAGGTTCTTTTGATAGTTTGGCTATTGTGGACATTGCTGCTACAAACATTCGGGTTCATGTGCCCCTTTGGATCACTACATTTGTATCTTTAGGGTAAATACCCAGTAGTGCTATTGCTGGGTCATAGGGTAGCTCTATTTTCAACTTTTTGAGGAACCTCCATACTGTTTTCCAGAGTGGCTGCACCAGCTTACATTCCTACAAACAATGTAGGATGGTTCCCCTTTCTCTGCAGCCTTGCCAACGCATGTCATTTCCTGACTGGCTAATTTTAGCCATTCTGGTTGGTGTGAGGTGTTATCTCACTGTGGTTTTGATTTGTATTTCCCTGATGCCAAGTGATGTAGAGCACTTTTTCATGTGTCTGTTGGCCATTTGGGTGTCTTCTTTGCAGAAATGTCTATTCATGTCTTTTGCCCATTTCTTGATTTGATTCTTTGTTCTTTGGGTGTTGAGTTTGATAAGTTCTTTATAGATTTTGGACACTAGCCCTTTATCTGATATGTCATTGAAATGCAACAAATTTCTGTAGGTTGATTTTGTATCCTGTGACTTTCCTGAATTCATGTATCAGTTCTAGCAGTTTTTTGGTGGAGTTTTTTGCATTTTCTACGTAAAGTATGTTATCTGCAAAGAGTGAAAGTTTGGCTTCTTCTTTGCAGACTTGGATGCACTTTATTTCTTTTTGTTGTCTGATTGCTGTAGCTAAGACTTCCAGTGCTACGTTAAATAACAGTGGTGAGAATGTAGATCCCTGTCTTGCTCCTGACTGTAGAAGAAAAGTTCTCAGTTTTCTCCATTGAGGATGATATAGCTGTGGGTTTTTCATAGATGGCCTTTATTATGTTGAGCGATGTTCTCTTTAACCCTAGTTTGTTGAGTATAATTTTTTTAATCATGAATGGATGTACTTTGTCAGATACTTTGTCTGCATCTATTGTTTTTCTGCATGTATTGTTCTTTTTTTTGTTTTTCATATGTAAAATATAAGCCAATTTTTTTTATTTTAATAAACATATAATGTATTTTTATCCCCAGGGATACAGGTCTGTGAATCGCCAGGTTTACACATTTCACAGCACTCATCATAGCACATACCCTCCCCAATGTCCATATCCCCACTACCCTCTCCCATCCCCCCTCCCCCCAGCAACGCTCAGTCTGTTTTTTGAGATTGAGTCTTTTATGGTTTGTCTCCCTCCCAATCCCATCTTTTCATTTTTTCTTTTCCTAACTCCCCTCAACCCCCCCACATTGCATCTCCACTCCTCATATCAAAGAGATCATATGATAGTTGTATTTTTCCTATTGACTTATTTCGCTAAGCATAATACCTTCTCGTTCCATCCACATCGTTGCAAATGGCAAGATTTCATTTCTTTTGATGGCTGCATAGTATTCCATTGTGTGTGTATATATATATATATATATATATATATATATATATATATATACCACTTCTTCTTTATCCATTCATCTGTTGATGGACATCTAGGCTCTTTCCACAGTTTGGCTATTGTGGACATTGCTGCTATAAACATTCGGGAGCACGTGGCCCTTTGGAGCACCACATTTGTATCTTTAGGATATATACCCAGTAGTGCAATCGCTGGGCCATAGGGTACCTCTATTTTCAGTTTTTTGAGGAACCTCCACACTGTTTTCCAGAGTGGTTGTACCAGCTTGCATTCCCACCAGCAGCGTAGGAGGATTCCCCTCTCTCCGCATCCTCGCCAGCATCTGTCATTTCTTGACTTGTTCATTTTAGCCATTCTGACCGGTGTGAGGTGGTATCTCATTGTGGTTTTGATTTGGATTTCCCTGATGCCGAGTGATTTGGAGCATTTTTTCATGTGCCTGTTGGCCATCTGGATGTCTTCTTTGCAGAAATGTCTGTTCATGTCCTCTGCCCATTTCTTGATTGGGTTATTTGTTCTTTGGGTGTTGAGTTTGATAAGCTCTTTATAGATTTTGGATACTAGCCCTTTATCTGATATGTCGTTTGCAAATATCTTCTCCCATTCTGTCAACTGTCTTTTGGTTTTGTTAACTGTTTCCTTTGCTGTGCAAAAGCTTTTGATCTAGTTCATTTTTGCCCTTGCTTCTGTTGCCTTTGGCGATGATCCTAGGAAGAAGTTGCTGTGGTTGAGGTCAAAAGGTTGCTGCCTGCATTCTCCTCAAGGATTTTGATGGATTCCTTTCTCACATTGAGGTCCTTCATCCATTTTGAGTCTATTTTCATGGGTGGTGTAAGGAAATGGTCCAATTTCATTTTTCTGCATGTGGCTGTCCAATTTTCCCAGCACCATTTGTTGAAGAGGCTGTCTTTTTACCATTGGACATTCCTTCCTGCTTTGTCGAAGATTAGTTGACCAGAGAGTTGAGGGTCTATTTCTGGGCTCTCTATTCTGTTCCATTGATCTATATGTCTGTTTTTGTGCCAGTACCATACTGTCTCGATGATGACAGCTTTGTAATAGAGCTTGAAGTCTGGAATTGTGATGCCACCGACTTTGGCTTTCTTTTTCAGTATTCCTTTGGCTATTCGAGGTCTTTTCTGGTTCCATATAAATTTTAGGATTATTCTATTTCTTTAAAAAAATGGATGGGATTTTGATAGGGATTGCATTAAATGTGTTGATTGCTTTAGGTAGCATAGACATTTTCACAATATTTGTTCTTCCAATCCATGAGCATGGAATATTTTTCCATTTCTTTGTGTCTTCCTCAATTTCTTTCATGAGTACTTTATAGTTTTCTGAGTATAGATTCTTTGCCTCTTTGGTTAATTTTATTCCTAGGTATCTTATGGTTTTGGGTGCGATTGTAAATGGGACTGACTCCTCAATTTCTCTTTCTTCTGTCTTGTTGTTAGTGTAAAGAAATGTGACTGATTTCTGTGCATTGACTTTATATCCTGATACTTCACTGAATTCCTGTATAAGTTCTAGCAGTTTTGGAGTGGAGCCTTTTGGGTTTTCCACATATAGTATCATATCATCTGCAAAGAGTGATAGTTTGACTTCTTCTTTGCCAATTTGGATGCCTTTAATTTCTTTTTGTTGTCTGATTGCTGAAGCTAGGACCTCTAGTACTATGTTGAACAGCAGTAGTGATAATGGACATCCCTGCGGTGTTCCTGACCTTAGCGGAAAAGTTTTCAGTTTTTCTCCATTGAGAATGATATTTTCTGTGGGTTTTTCATAGATGGCTTTGATAATATTGAGGTATGTGCCTTCTATCCCTACACTTTGAAGAGTTTTAATCAGGAAGGGATGCTGCACTTTGTCAAATGCTTTTTCAGCATCTATTGAGAGTATCATATGGTTCTTGTTCTTTCTTTTATTAATGTATTGTATCACATTGATGGATTTGCGGGTGTTGAACCAACCTTGCAGCCCTGGAATAAATCCCACTTGGTCGTGGTGAATAATCCTTTAATGTATTGTTGGATCCTATTGGGCAGTATTTTGGTGAGAATTTTCGCATCTGTGTTCATCAATGATATGGGTCTGTAATTCTCTTTTTTGATGGGATCCTTATCTGATTTTGGGATCAAGGTGATGCTGGCCTCATAGAATGAGTTTGGAAGTTTTCCTTCCCTTTCTATTTTTGGGAACAGTTTCAGGAGAATAGGAATTAATTCTTCTTTAAATGTTTGGTAGAATTCCCCTGGGAAGCCATCTGGTCCTGGACTTTTGTTTGTTTGGAGATTTTTGATGACTGTTTCAATCTCCTTACTGGTTATGGGTGTGTTCAGGTTATCTATTTTTTCCTGGTTCAGTTGTGGTAGTTTATATGTCTCTAGAAATGTATCCATTTCTTCCAGATTGTCAAATTCCTTGGTGTAGAGTTGCTCGTAGTATGTTCATATAATTGTTTGTGTTTCTTTGGTGTTGGTTGTGATCTCTCCTCTTTCATTCATGATTTTATTTATTTGGGTCCTTTCTCTTTTCTTTTTGATAAGTCTGGCCAGGGGTTTGTCAATCTTATTAATTCTTTCAAAGAACCAGCTCCTAGTTTTGTTGATTTGTTCTATTGTTTTCTTAGTTTCTATTTCATTGATTTCTGTTCTGATCTTTATGATTTCTCTTCTCCTGCTGGGTTTAGGCTTTCTTTGTTGTTCTCTCTCCAGCTCCTTTAGGTGTAGGGTTAGGTTGTGTATTTGAGACCTCTTTTGTTTCTTGAGAAAGGCTTGTACCGCTATATATTTTCCTCTCAGGACTGCCTTTGTTGTGTCCCACAGATTTTGAACCATTGTGTTTTCATTATCATTTGTTTCCATGCATTTTTTCAATTCTTCTTTAATTTCCTGGTTGACCCATTCATTTTTTAGAAGGATGCTGTATAGTCTCCACGTATTTGCGTTCTTTCCAAATTTCCTCTGGTGATTGAGTTCTAGCTTCAGAGCATTGTGGTCTGAAAATATGCAGGGAATGATCCCAATCTTTTGATACCAGTTGAGACCTGATTTATGACCCAGGATGTGGTCTATTCTGGAGAATGTTCCATGTGCACTAGAGAAGAATGTATATTCTGTTGCTTTGGGATGGAATGTTCTGAAGATATCTGTGATGTCCATCTGGTCCAGTGTGTCATTTAAGGCCTTTATTTCCTTGTTGATCTTTTGCTTAGATGATCTGTCCATTTCAGTGAGGGGAGTGTTAAAGTCCCCTGCTATTATTGTATTACTGTCGATGTATTTCTTTGATTTTGTTATTAATTGGTTTCTATAGGTGGCTGCTCCCATGTTAGGGGCATAGATATTTAAGATTGTTAGGTCTTCTTGTTGGACAGACCCTTTGAGTATGATATAGTGTCCTTCCTCATCTCTTATTATAGTCTTTGGTTTAAAATCTAATTGATCTGCTATAAGGATTGCCACCCCAGCTTTCTTCTGATGTCCATTAGCATGGTACATTGTTTTCCACCCCCTCACTTGAAATCTGGAGGTGTCTTCGGGTCTAAAATGAGTTTCTTGTAGGCATCATATTGATGGGTTTTGTTTTTTTATCCATTCTGATACCCTGTGTCTTTTGATTGGGGCATTTAGCCCATTAACATTCAGGGTAACTATGGAGAGATATGAATTTAGTGCCATTGTATTGCCTGTAAGGTGACTGTTACTGTATATTGTCTCTGTTTCTTTCTGATCTACTACTTTTAGGGTCTCTCTTTGCCTAGAGGACCCCTTTCAGTATTTCCTGTAGAGCTGGTTTGGTGTATGCAAATTCTTCCAGGTTTTGTTTGTCCTGGAAGCTCTTTATCTCTCCTTCTATTTTCAATGATAGCCTAGCTGGATATAGTATTCTTGGCTGCATGTTTTTCTCGTTTAGTGCTCTGAATATATCATGCCAGTTCTTTCTGGCCTGCCAGGTCTCTGTGGGTAGGTCTGCTGCCAATCTAATGTTTTTACCCTTGTATGTTACAGACTTCTTTTCCCGGGCTGCTTTCAGGATTTTCTCTTTGTCGCTAAGACTTGTAAATTTTACTATCAGGTGACGAGGTGTGGACCTTTTTTCATTGATTTTGAGGGGTGTTCTTAGCATCTCCTGCATTTTGATGTTTGTTCCCTTTGCCAAATTATGGAAATTCTCTCCAATAATTATCTCCAATATACCTTCTGCTCCCCTCTCTCTTTCTTCTTCTGGAATCCCAATTATTCTAATGTTGTGTCGTCTTATGGTGTCGCTTATCTCTCGAATTCTCTCCTCGTGGTCCAGTATTTGTTTGTCTCTCTTTTGCTCAGCTTCTTTATTCTCTGTCATTTGGTCTTCTATGTCACTAATTCTGTCTTCTGCCCCATTTATCCGAGCAGTGAGAGCTTCCATTTTTATTGCACCTCGTTAATAGCTTTTTTGATTTCAACTTGGTTAGATTTTAGTTCTTTTATTTCTCCAGAGAGGGCTTTTATCTCTCCAGAGAGGGTTTCTCTAATATCTTCTATGCCTTTTTTGAGCCCAGCTAGAACCTTGAGTATCGTCATTCTGAACTCTAGATCTGTCATGTTACCAATGTCCGTATTGATTAGGTCCCCAGCCTTCAGTACGGCCTCTTGTTCTTTTTTTTGTGGTGAGTTTTTCTGCCTTGTCATTTTGTCCAGATAAGATTTGCTTTCTCCTGCTGTGGAATTCCGCTATTCTTGGTGAGCGAAGTTGGTTTTGGCTGGGTTTCTTGTTGATCTTCTGGGGGAGGGGCCTGTTGTAGTGATTCTCAAGTGTCTTTGCCGCAGGCAGAATTGCACCGCCCTTGCCAGGGGCCGGGCTAAGTAATCCGCTCGGGTTTGCTTTTGGGAGCTTTTGTTCCCTGAGTGTTTTCTGTAGAGTTCCAGAGGACGGGAATGAAGATGGTTGCCTCCCAATCTCCAGCCTGGAGGAGCAGAGAGCTTGGGTTCCTGCTCCTCAGTGCGCCCTCAGAGAAAAGCGCCCACCCGCCCTGCCTCCCTGGCCTGTGGTCACGCCTGGAGGAAAGCAGTCAATTGCTGGCACTTGGAGAAAAGCGCTCAGTCGTTTCCGTCTCCGTGGCCTCTGTCCGCGCTCTGAGCCCACCCAGCCTGCAACTGACACAAAGTAACCCCAGGCTGAGAGCTCACTCCTCGGCTTTGTTGCTGTAGCCGGCTTCCCCGCTCTAATACCTGCGAGCTCTGCGGCACTCAGACACCCCTGGTCCTTCTGTGACCCTGCGGGACCTGGGGTTACACTGACCCCGCCTGGGCTTCCCCCCCGTTTAGCCTCTGGAGCGATGTCCCTCCGTGGAGCAGACTTTTAAAAGTCCTGATTTTGTGCTCCGTTGTTCCGCTGCTTGCCGGGAGTCGGCCCCTCCCGATGGGGTCTGTCTTTCCGTCGCTTTGGATTCACTTCTCCGCAGGTCCTACCTTTCAGAAAGTGATCGATTTTCTGTTTCTAGAATTGTTGCTCTTCTTCTCTTCGATTTCCCATTGGATTTGTAGGTGTTCACAATGGTTAGATAAGCTATCTAGCTGATCTCCTGCTACCCAATGTTGTCTCTGACTGCTACTTCTCTGCCATCTTGACTCCTCCTGCATGTATTGTTCTTAATCTTTTCTCTTATTAATGTGATATATCACATTGATTGATTTGCAAATATTGAATCACCCTTGCAGACTAGGAGTAGATCCCACATGATTGTGGTGAATGATGCTATTTAGGAACTACTGGAATCAGTTTACTTAGTATTTTACGGAGAATATTTATTTGTATCCATGTTTGTCAGGAATATTGGCCTTTAGTTCACTTTTTAAATTCGGAAATTTTCCTTCCTTTTCTATTTCTTGAGAAGACTAGGTATTAACTCTTCTTAAAATGTTTGGCAGAATTCACCTGTCAAGCCATCTGTTCCTGGGTTTCGTCTGTTCTGAAAATTTTGATTATTGATTCAGTTGTTTTGCTGGTTACAGGTCTCCTTAAGTTTTCTATTTCTTCTGTTTCAGTTTTGGTAATTTTTGTTTCTAGGAATTTATCCATTCTTAGGTTGTCCAATTTGTTGACATATAGTTTTTTATAATATTCTCTTATAATCATTTGTATTTCTGTGGTGTTAGTTGTTATTTCTCCTCTCTCATTGATTTTATTTATTTGGGTCCTTTCTCTTTTCTTTTTGATAAGTCTGGCTAGTGGTCTATCAGTTTTATTAATTCTTTCAAAGAACCAGCTCCTGGTTTCATTGATCTGTTCTATTGGCTTTTTTTTTTTTTTTTCAGTTTCTATATCGTTTATTTCTGCTGTAGTCTTTTCATTTGTTGTTCTTTTTCTAGCTCCTTTGGCTGTAAAGTTAGTTTGTTTGAGATTTTTCTTGTTTCTTTTTCTTTTTTTTTTTTTAAGATTTTATTTATTTATTTATTTGACAGAGAGAGATCACAAGTAGGCAGAGAGGGAAGCAGAGAGAGAGAGAGAGAGGAGGAGGAACCAGGCTTCCCACTGAGCAGAGAGCCTGATGTGGGACTTGATCCCAGGATCCTGGGGTCATGACCTGAGCTGAAGGCAGAGGCTTTAACCCACTGAGCCAACCAGGTGCCCCACAGATTTTTTTTTGTTTCTTATAGTTGGCCTGTATTGCTATATACTTCCCTCTTAGAGGTGCTTTTGTTGCATCCCAAAGGTTTTGGACCATTGTGTTTTCATTTTCATTTGTTTCCATGTACTTTTTTATTTCTTCTTTGATTTCCTGTTTGACCCATTCATTGTTTAGTAGTATGTTGTTTAACCTTCATATATTTGTAGTCTTTTTCAAACTTTTTTTTCTGTGGTTAACTTCAAATTTCATAGCAGAAAATATGCATAGTATGTCTCAGTATTTTTGTATTTTGAGGCCTGATTTGTGAGCTAATACATGATCTATTCTGGAGAATATTCCATGTTTATTTGAAAAAAATGTATATACTGCTCTTTTAGGATGGAATATCTGAATAAATTTGTAAAGTCCTGCTGGTCTGGTGTGCCATTGAAAGCCATTATTTCCTTGTTGATTTTCTGTTTAGATGATTTATGCATTGATGTAAGTGGCGTGTGAAGGCCCCTAGTACTATTGTATTATTATCAGTTGGTTTCTTTATGTTTGTAATTAGAGTGCTCCCATGCTAGAGGCATATTTAGAGTTGTTAATTCTTTTTGTTGGATTGTCCCCTTTATTAAGATAAGAATGCCCTTCTTCATCTATTGTTACAATCTTTGTTTTTAAGTTTAGTTTGTCCTATATAACTGTTGCTACTCTGACTTTCATTTGTGAAAGTCATGCATGATTAAGTGTTTCTCCATCCCCTCATTTCCAATCTGTGGGTATCTTTAGGTCTAAAATGGGTCTCTTATAAGCAGCATTTAAGATGGGTCTTTTTTTTTTTAAATCCATTCTGACACCATGTATCTTTTGATTGGAACAATTACTCCATTTACATTCAGAGTAATTATTGATACATATGTATTTAGTGCCATTTTATTACTTGTGTTGTCATTATTTCTGGAGATTTTCTCTGATCTTTTCTTGTCTTTGTCATTTTTGGTCTTTTCTTTCCACTCAGAAATTCCCTTTTAATATCTCTTGCAGGGTTGGTTTAGTGGTCATGAACTTTTAGTTTTTGTTTGTCTGGGAAACTCTTTATCGCTCCTTGTATTTAGGATGATAGCCTTGCTGGATATTTTATTCTTGGCTGCAGATTTGTCCTATTCAGCACTTTGAATATATCACGCCACTTTCTTCTGGCCTGCCAAGTTTCTGTTGAGAAAACTCCAGCTAGCCTTATAGGTCTCCCTGTATACATCATGGACTTCTTTTGTCTTGCTGTTTTTAAGATTTTTTTCTTTATCACTGTATTTTGCAAATTTAATTACAATGCATCTTGGTGTGGGCCTGCTGTTGTTGATTTTTATGGGGGTTCTCTATGCTTCCTGGATCTGGATGTTTGTTTCCCCAGATTAGGGAAGTTTTCCGCTATTATTTCTTCAAAATCACTTTTTCTTCTTCTTCTGGTACTCCTATAATATGAATGTTATTATGTGTGATGGAGTCACTGAGTTCCCTAAGTCTATTCTCACGTTCAATGTTTCTTCTTTCTCTCTTTTGTTCAACTTCATTATTTTCCATTATTTTGTCCTCTTGCTCACTAATTCATTCCCTGTTTCTTCCAGGCAAGTGTTCATTGCATCAAGCCTGTTATTGCATTCCTCATCTCTGACTGATTTTTTTTTTTTTTTTAGCTATTATCTCTGTAGTAAGGTTCTCCCTAATGTCTTCCATTTTTTTGTTAATCCCAGTGAGTATCCTTATGATTGTTGCTTTAAATTCTCCATCAAGTATGTTACTTATATCTGTTTTGCTTAGATCTCTGGCTATGGCCTTATCTTGTTCTTTCATTTGGGATAAATTTGTCCATTCAGCATTTTTGTTTAAGTTTCTGCCTTCTTCTTTGTGTTACAAACACCAATTATGTTTCCTGTTCTTGAAAGTAATGGCTTTATGAAGAAGAGGTCATATGGTACCCAGGGCTTAGCACTTCAGGGAGTATCTTCAGTGTGTGCTGCATGTCATCTGCTGTTGTGCTTTGGCTGCTCCATCCATCAGGCCTGTCATGTGCAGAGGCTCTCCTTGCCCACAGTGGGCACTGTCTGTCCTTCAACAGAATGTGACCGGTTTCAAATAGGTGTGCTCTGGTGTGCTTGTTAAATGAGACCTGACTACTTCCCCAAGAACTGAAGCCCGGAAGAACTCTTTGGTTGGAAGATGTGGTATGGGCAAGGGTTTCTACTAGTCTTCTGGGGAAGAAGCCCATCATGCTGGGACTGAGGCAGGTTTGACTGAGAAGTGAAGTCCCCCCCAGAGCTCAAGGGTGTGGGACGTGGTGTAAACAAGTTAGGCAGCCTGTCCTGGCCCTGTGCTGCTTCCTGCGGGTGTCTCTGTGTTTATGCTGAGGGGTGAGGGAATGAAATGATGTGAACCAGCTCCTTTATCCCTGGAAAGGCATCTCTCTGCATGCTGCCTTTTGAGACACCCTCTGAGAAGAGTGAATGATCTCTCAACTGTGTGTCCTAAACATTTCAGATTGCTGTTTTGTACTATCTGCCTCTGGGTTGTTTGCCTGAATTCTCTCCAAGAGCAGGGCAGTGCCCTCTAGGCTGTATCTCAGCCAAGCATGCTTACCTTTAAAATTGCAGACTTTAGAGACATGATGTTGGTGGGGGCTTGTTCTGATCTCCTGGAGGAGGAGCTTGATGCAGTACTACTGAAGCAAGCTTGACTGAGAAGGGCATTCCTGCCTGAGCCCAGGGAGATAGGGCTTGGCATAGTCAAATTCTACTGAACATTTAAAGAAGAGTACTTATTTTTCTCAAACTAGTCCAAAAAATGAAATTGGAAAGAAAACTTCCAAATTCATTCTATGTGGCCAGTACTACCCTCATACCAAACCCAGATAAAGATGCCACAAAAAAAGGGAACTAGAGGCTAGTATCTCTGATGAACATAGATGCAAAAAAATCCTCAACAAAATACTAGCAACTGAATCCAACAGTACATTAAAAAATCACTCACCATTTGATAAAAATCATTAACCATTTGATAAAACCCAAATCAAGGGCACCTAGGTGGCTCAGTCAATTAACCATTCAACTCTTGAATGCTTAGTTTTGGCTCAGGTCATGATCTCAGCATCATTAGATTGAGCACTGCATTGGGCTCTGTGCTCAGTGTGGAGTCTGCTTGAGATTCTCTCCCTCTCCTTCTGTCCTGCCCCTGTTCATAATAAATAAATAACTTTACTTATTTCTCTCTCTAAAATAAAATGAATAAAATCTTTAAAAAAAATCAAATGGAATTAATCCTGGGATGTAAGGGTGGTTCAGTATTCTCAAATCAATCAATGTGATACATCAAATCAATAAAAGATAAAAATTATATGATCACTTAAATAAATGCAGAAAAAACATTTGTCAGAGTATAATGTCCATTCATGATAATAACCCTCAATAAAGTAGGTCTAAGGGAATGTACCTCATCATAATAAAGGCCTCATATGAAAAACCCACAACTAACACCATTCACAATGGGGAAAAACTGAGAGCTTTCCCCTGAGATCAGGCACAAGACAAGGATGTCCACTCTCACCACTTTTATTCATTATAGTCCTGGAAGTCCTAGCTACAACAGTCAGACAACAAAAAGAAATGCAGGGCATTCTGTTTGGTAAGGAAGAAGTAAAACTTTCACTCTTTGCAGATGACATGATAATCTCTACAGAAAACCCTAAGGACTCCACCAAAATACTACTGGAACTTATAAGTGAATTCAGTAAAGTCACAGGATTATAAAATTAATCTGTAGGAATCTGTTCCATTTCCATATACCAATAATGAAGCAGCAGAAAGAGAAATTAGCAAAATCCCATTTGGAGTTGTACCAAAAATAATGAAATACCTGGAAATAAACTTTACCAAGGAGGTGAATGACCTATACCCTAAATGGTATAAAACATTGCTGAAAGAGATTGAAGATGACACAAAGAAATGAAGATATTCCATGCTCATGGATTGGAAGAACAAATATTGTTAAAATGTCTATCCTACCCAAAGCAATCTATAGACTTAATGCAATCCCTATCAAAATACCAGTAACATTTTTCACAGGACTAGAACAAACAATCCTAAAATTTGTATGGAACCACAAAAGACCCCAAATAGTCAAAGCAGTCCTGAAAGAGAAGAGCAAAACTGGAGGCATTGTAATTCCAGGCTTCAAGGTATATTATAAGGCTGTGTTAATCAAAACAGTATGGTACTGGTACAAAAATAGACCCATAGATCAATGGATTAGAAAAATCCAGAAAGAAATCCACAACTATGTGGTTAATTAATCTTCAAAAAAAGAGAAAATAATATCCAATAAGGAAAAGGCAGTCTCTTCAACAAATGGTGTTGGGAAAACTGGACAGCAACATGGAAAAGAATGCAAGGGGACCAGCTTCTTACATCATATACGAAAATAAACTCAAAATGGATTGAAGACTTAGATGTGAAACCTAGAACCATAAAAATACTAGAAGACAGCATATGCAGTAATTTCTCTGATATTGGCCATAGCAACATTTTTGTAGATATGTCTCTGGAGACAAGGGGAATAAAATAAAAAATAAACTTTTGGAGCTACATCAAACTAAAAAGCTTCTGCACAGTAGAGGAAACAGTGAACAAAATGAAAGACCAGCCACTGATTGGATGAAAATATTTGCAAAAGTCATATCCGATGAAAGGTTAGTATCCAAAATATGTAAAAAAATGATATAACAACACAAATAATACAATTAAAATAGGTAGAAGATGTTAACACATATTTCTTCAAAGAAGACACATAATTGGCCAACAGACACATTAAGAGATGGTCACCATAACTCATCATCAGGGAAATATGATCAAAACTACAATGAGATATCACCTTATACCTGTCAGAATGGGTACAGTAAAAAATATAAGAAACAATACATGTTGGTGAAGATGTGGAGAAAAAGGAACACTTGTACATTGTTTGTGGGAATGCAAACTGGTACAGCCACTGTGGAAGACAGTACAGACCTATCTATCTATATATCACATCTTCCTTATCCATACATCCTTATCTACATATCCATATATATGTATATGTATATACATATATATATGTAAATATTTATACAGACCTATCTATCACATCTTCCTTATCCATACATCCTTATCCACATATCCATATATATGTGTGTGTGTATATATATGTATAAAAAATATAAATAAAAATATTGTTCAACCATAAAGAAAGAATGAAATCTTACCACTTGCAATGACATGGATGGAGCTAGAGAGTAAGTGAGACAAACAAAGAAACAGTCTCTTAACTATAGAGAAAAAACTGATGATTACCAGTGGTGAGGTGGGTTGGGGAATGGGTGACATAGGCGATGAGGATTAAAGAATACAGCTATCATGATAAGCACTGAGTAATATATAGAATTGTTGGATTACTACTTGTACACCTAAAACTAATATACTATGTATTAATTATACTGGAATTAAAATTTTAAAAATTTAATTTAAGAAAATATCATAACGGAGTGACTGTGTGGCGTAGTTGGTTAAGTTGGGTAACTCTTGGCTTCAGCTCAGGTTGTGATCTCAGAGTAGTGAGATTGAGCCCCGTGTTGGGCTCCCTATTCCATGGGGAGGGTGCTTGAAATTCTCTTTCTTCTTTCTCTGCCCTTCCCTCTCCTCTCCCTCTGCCCTTCCCTCTCATGCGCTTGCTCTCTCTCTCGCTCTTTCTCTCTTTTTATTTATTTAAATAGAGAAATAAACCTTAACCCCCCCCCCAAAAGCTCATAGTCAATACACCCCATCCATGGACATAGAAATTCTAATCTACTTTTCATTGACCCACTTATATAAAAGTAGGTAAGCAAAGATCTAGACTTCTGAAGAAATCTTGCATATGGAAGGCAAAGAAAACAAGCAAAAAATCTTTGGACATAGAGCATTTGGAGAGAACAAAGTTGATGGTGGGGTGGAGGGAAAAGAGAAACAGAAAGAGAGAGGAGGCATGGAGGGGAAAACAGATATGGAGGGAGGGAGGGAAAAAAACTCCTAGCTTAGATTGGTCTTCTAAATATGCTTATTATTCATGTGGTAAGGGACAAGGAAAAACTATTTAATTCCATAAAGACATACTTAATGTTGGGTTTCTTGGGCACTGAAGGGCCTTTCATTGGTTGATTGAAGGATACATGGTATGAATTACCCTTCCTGTATTCACGTGCAGCAGAGTATGTCACTGGAGAGACATTGACTTTCCTTTAGAATTTGGATTATAAAATAACTTTAGGTATGCAGAGTTGATGGGATAGTGAAACCATAGAGACTATGCTTTCAGAATTATCACTGTATTACCCTAGTCTCATAGAGTAATTGTACAATTTTAAGATCTCTTCATGTGCCTCACTTCAAGATAGTCTGTTAGGTGCAAAGCAATCAATCTGAGTATACCTATCCTTTAGTCACCATTGCCTGAACACCCTCTTTGTGTGCTGTGCACCCAGAAACATTTGCATGCACACACAAGTTTTTCAGAAGGACTTCCCTTAGCAGTTAATCACAGCTATGGAATTTTATTTCAGGTGACCTTAGTGGTCTCAGTCTCCTATTTTTAGAAATTAAGTGGGTTTGGTTCTTGTGAGCATCCATTGACCACATATCCCAAAGGCTGGATAATTTGGACTTTGATTTGGCTGAAATGGGCTTTTCTCTCCTTTAATGGTTGTTGTTATCCTCTAGACTCTCAGCCCACTTCTAGAAAGCCATGGTGAATTTGGGCCCAGATATACATCTCACTTTGTTAAATTTCATACAAATCAGGGGAAATGGCAAGAGTGCACACACACTAAATGTGCTGGAACAGTGTTTATCAGGGAAAGTTTATGGAGATAGCAGTAACAGAAGTGTGTAAGTCTCCTGTTGCTCATTGAATTCTAGGCCAGTGCCAAGAATTCAGGCTGGGGTGGGAATCAGACTTGATTGTTTGGCAGTGGAATTTTAAGTTGTGAGTAGGGAAGCACCAGCCCTTCTGGTGTGATCAGTGACTAAGAAACAATGGTAATATGTCTTGTCAGAGCCTTGTCTCCAGAGCCCTTTATTATATGACAGAAGTCTGGCTGCATCCTGGGCCATCGAGTAGTTGGAGACTAAAGGTACTTCTACAATCAGAAACACTTCTGATGACCTCCTGGATGGAATATACTCATTAAGGGTGCACCCATACCTCTGTTCTGTTTTATATGATAATTTGTTTCTAGGTCCAAACATTATGCCATGTAAACATGATACTGGCTTGTCTCACTCTAGTATGAGTACAAATTAGTGTATTTCGAGTGTATCAGGAACATAGGAGTGGGTAAGCTGATCTGGACTGAGATTAACTGGTCTTGACCCTGTTCTCTCACATGTTTTGGTGTCTGCTGGTTGTTGGCTTGTGTAGAAAGACCTCAGCTTTTTTCCAGGTGCCTCATACATGATTCTAGAAGGCTTGCTTGTTCCTTTAAGAATGGCAGAGGTCAAAGAGAGAGCAAGAATAATAAGGAAACCAATGGTCTCCATGTAGGTGACTGCTCTTGGCATGGGAATGAGGCTATGGATACACTCTAAAGAAGAAAAAGATCCTTGTCTAGTAAGAGGGAATCACTGAATTCATTGGAGGCTAGACTGGGCACACACTGTCTTATCCTTGGATTTTTCCAGAATTCCCATGAGGCTGTCATAAATTCTTGAAATTTTCATGGGTGGTGACTTTTTTTGTTCATCTGTCTCTGATCGTTCAACAAGGTGGGCGGGGGGGTGGGGTGGGGAGAATACTTCTAGCACCTGGTAACACACTTAATCTGCTCCTAAAACTTCTTAGCAAACTTGATCTATATTTTACATAATAGTATTGACAAATGAAATCAGCAGTGGATCTTAGACCCCAAAATGATTCCCTCTTTCTCCAAAATGATAGAGCTCATTGCATGATGCTTGAAAAAATATCTTAGAAGTCTTCAGAAGGCTATTATCAACCTTCATTCTATATCTGTGAATTGCAACCTTAATACTTAACCTTAATACTTTCCATACTAGGTAGTGTATGCCTTTTGAACTGTCCATAAAAATGGTCTTACCCCATGTTTCTTAAAGGAAATAATCTGCATCCTCGGGGTGGTTGTCAGGCATTGCTAACAATCCTCTAGTATCTTTTTTGGATAATTTAGTTCTTACTCTCACAGCCCTTAGGGGACTGATAGTAGAATGGGTTATTTTGCTTAGCCTTATTTTGTGATCAGAAGACTGAACTGAGAGGTCAAGGTTGATATGCCCAACAAAAGTTCTCCCTAAAGTCTGTCTCCCCAGACAAGGAATTGATCGACAAAGTTCCATGGAAACTGGCTAAAGTCTAATAATTAATCCTGGTCAGTCATAGAACTTGGAACTTTAGTCCCAGATCATGCCATTGAAGATATATGAGTTAGTTCTGACTACTTAACAAACTGCCCCAAAGCTTAGTGGCTTAAAACAGTAATCTTTATTATTCCTTACAAATCTATGTGTTAGCTTGTCATAATGTACTGGGCTGATCTGGGCTGAGATTAACTGGTCTTGGCTGTGTTTTTTCACATGTTTTGAAGTCTGCTGGATGTTGGCTTGTCTAGAATGACCTCAACTTTTTCCCAAGTGCTTCTCATACACCTCTGGCAGGCTTACTTCTTTCTATGATGATGGCAAAGGTCAAGAGAGAGAGCAAGCATCACTGTGTAAAATAGCAAATGGAAATGTACATGTGCTTTTTAATTTTCTGATTATAGTACATTTTCTAACATCTCATTGGCCGAAGCAACTCACAGGCTGATTTCAGAGTCAGAAAAGGAAGGGATTATGAATTTATAAATCAAAGCATATGGATGTAGGAACATTAATTGTTGGCTTTAAACAATCAATCTGCCATAGTCCATCTTTTGTTCAAAATTATTTATTGCTTCCAAAATGCAGGATACATTCATTTCCTTCAAGTCCTCGCAGAATCTCATCCAATTACAGCATCAGGCTAAGGGTCCAGTATTTTATGGTGTATTTTATGTCAGATGTGTTCTTCAAAATTCAGAAACCTATGAACAAGTTTGTTAGTAACACATACAGCCTACATATGGGTTAAACCAAGGCAGTATAATCACAAGAGATATATCCATTCGAAAAAGGAAACTGCATAGGAGACATTTGTCCATAGTAATTCTGAAATCTAGCTGGGCAAATGCTGCTAGGTCTTCCTGCTCTTGGGTCAGAGATTGTTCCTTGATAAGACCTAGCCATTTTGGGAGTGGCCAACCAGCCCATTGTTTTCCGTAGCTTTTTGCTTCATTTCATCCTCTTGGATGTACTTTGTTTTCCCTGATCCTTTTTTTTTTTTTTTAAGATTTTATTTATTTATTTGGCAGAGAGAGAGATCACAAGTAGGCCGAAGGCAGAGGCTTAACCCACTGAGCCACCTAGGCGCCCCTGTTTTCCCTGCTCCTTGACCACTTTTGAATAGGGCATCACTGCTCTCTGAGTAATTTTCTCAGCTTTTCCTGCCTGTAAAATGTTGGTGCCCATTTAGTAATAGAGCAAATCTGTTAAAAGTTCATCCCATTTCTGTAAGGTCACACAGGTCAATGTGATTTTTTACACAGTTTTTAAAATATAAAGAAAAATATGCTGTTGTTAGCTACTATATATAACTATTATTCCAGGAAATAATCTCATCTTGTTGATTTTTAAATTTTAACGTTATATTTTATCTTAAGAATTTTCATAGACAAAAGAGTAAAACAGCATTGCTCGAGTTATGTTACCACGGTCACAGGCTTCTGTCAATGAAATACATTACTCAGTAACATTATTGTCACACATTTTGTGTCCTCTTACCCTGGGCATTGTCTTTTCAGTTTTGAAAGGGGGAAATTGAGAATAGTATAGAACAGAAATAGTGTGCCATTTCTCACTGACATTAGTTATATCTCTTTTATTACATTATATGTTCCTTAACTATAATTTATAGGCAAGGAACTTTTAAGCCAACTATTTCAAATATTTTTAAAAGGATAACAATAGTTCATAGGCCTTTGATATTTCTATAAGGGTTAATTTTGTGCATAATATGTAGTAAAGAAAGGGCTTATTATGTAAATAATGAATGTTTGTGATTGCAAGAGAACTTGGTTTCAAATTATTTTCCTATGTTATTCATTCTCATATTTCACACTAAAAATAAAATTTATGGCATTTTAATGCACTTTAATGTACTTATTATAAAAGCCATAGATTTTTAAATTATTTTTCTCATTTTGACCATGTTATGCTAACTGATTTTCTCCAAGTCTATCCTATTATTTTTATATCCTCTTTCCTCTATAATTTGAAGATTTTGGAAACCAATGACTTATTTCTCTGGGATGATTAGTGGGATGATTAATAGTACTTAGGTTTCTTAGGAAAGCGTTGTCATCAGTATATTCTATAATTATTCTTGTAGTAATATTTGCTGATTTAAACTAATGTAACCTAATTGTTCCCCAAATCTCAGCCAAGAAAATAATTTGGGGAAATATGCATATGAATGAACTACTGCAACACAGCAATAAACATCAGTAGGGGGGAGTAGTTATATTTATTCTAAAGTTCCAAATGGGGGGAAAGTATACAAAATCTAGTAGTATGGGTAGCAGTATAATTACCCATGATTTCTACAAGAAAAAATAAATTAATTAAGAAGTAGGGGAATATGGGACGCCTGGGTGGCTCAGTCAGGTAAACGTCTGCCTTTGGCTTGGGTTGTGATCCCAGGGTCCTAGGATCAAGTCTCACACTGGGCTCCTTGCTCAACAGGTGCCTGCTTATGCCTCTGCCTGATGTTCTTCCTGGTTGTGCTTGCTCTCTTGATCTTTCTCTCTCTCTGACAAATGAGTAAGAACTTAAAAAAAAAAAAAAAGAAGTAGGGGAATAAGAAAAGAACATAATAAAAAAAGAACCAAACAGATTAAAACAAAAAAAAATTAAATTTCTATGACAGGTCTTTTTTTTTTAAAGATTTTATTTGTTTGAGGAGAGAGAGTGTTAGCATGAGCAGGGGGAAGGGCAGGTGGAGAGGGAGAAGGTGGCTTTCTGCTAGTGGGGAGTCCTACTTAAGGCTTGATTCCCAGGACCCCAGGATCATAACCTGAGCCGAAAACAGATGCTTAACCAACTGAGCCACCCAGGCTCCCTTCCAGGTCTTTTTTTCAAGACTTGCAAGGAAACCTCACTCTCTTTTCCTTCCTTCCTTCCTCCATTTTTTCCTCCCTCCTTCTCTTCATTCCATCCTTTCTCTATAATATCAAATGATAAATAGCTATGTCATTGATTACACATAAACATGATGACATTGATTTAAGGATGTCATGTGAGGAAATACCCAAGTTATCTCCCCTAGTTAGTACTGTAATAGCTATAATGAGAAACTGGCATACAAAGCAGAATTTTCATTGAGCCACAATAATGACTATTCCTTTGAGCTCTGGGACAATGTTTTATACTTTTTCATTCACTTCTTAGGGATTAGTTTAGTACCTTGCTCTTGGTAAGCTCTCAAAAAATCATTTTTTAATGAGAAAGTATTTCTAAAAAAATGACAAAAGGATTTTAATTTTCATGGTAATTTAATGATTTTCCAAATATAATGACAAATGGAAAGAAAGTATGATATAGGAGTTAATGGAGCTCAGTTCCAAATGTGGGTATTCCATTAGCAAATCATGTACATTTTCTTGGCCTCAAATTTCTTGTGTGCAACACAAAGGGATAGAACTAGAGGACCTTGATAATGTTTACAATTTATGAGTTTTAAAAAATACTTTTAAAAAACTGAAAATTGGTTTGCTCATTATTATAATTTCATTGCATTTTTAAATATAATTTATTCTACAATCATGGAATACCAATTCTATGTCAGGTATTATGTCAGGTATTTCTATCCTAAAACTCCAGGATAAAAAAATGAATAAGATAAACTTTTCCTCAAGAGTTTATAATCTAGTTAGAGAGAAAATAATAAATTTATTACTATAATAAAATAATACAAATGCTATGATTGAAGATGCACAAACCATTAGTTCTGTTCTTGCTGATGGTCTCAATCTGTTCAGGATGCTGTAACAAAATACCATAGAGTAGGTGGTTTACAAACAAAAGACATTTATTTTTTCATGTTTCTGGAAGCTAGAAAGTCCCAGGATCAAGGTGCCTGTAGATTTTCTGTGTGGTGAGGCCCTCTTCCTGATTATAGGTAGCTGTCTTTCTGCTGGGTCTTCACAGGGCAAAAGTGGTGAGGGAGCTCTCTGGGGTCTCTTTTATACTGATTCCATTCATGAGAGCTCTGCCCTCATAACCTCATCACTTCTCAAAAGCCCCGCATCCAAATGCCATTACATTGGGTGTGGGGATTTAACATATAAATTTTGGGAGGACACGGTCAGTTTATTGCACTAGAAAAAACTGACGGAGTGTTAAGAAGTAATTTCTAGAAGAGATATTGAATGTTCTGAGTCCTGAAAGATGATGGTCTTTGCTCATGTACATGGTAGTAGAGGAATTTAGAGATTTAAGGAACAGAGCATGGAAGGACATTTATGTGCAATGTCATGTTATCATTGTGATAGGAACTGAAAAATAGGATAGGAACTGAAAAATTCCTCTCTCCAGCTACCCCGTGCTTGTGTTCCCTCTCTTATTATCTCTGTCAAATCAATAAATAAAATCTTAAAAAAATATATTTCTGAGGAAAACTGACCTACTCAAAAGACAGGTTTTTTTTGTTTTGTTTTTAAGATTTTATTTATTTATTTGATAGGGAGAGAGAGCGTGCAAACATAGGAGAAGAGGGGAAAGGCAGAGGGAGAAGCTGAGCAGAGAGCCTGATGTGGGGCTCGATCTCAGGACCCTGGGATCATTACCTGAGCTGAAGGCAGACACTTAACTGACTGAGCCAGCCAAGTAACCATGAAAGATAGTTTTTTTATTGAAATGGGATAAGTCACCTTTGCAGTTGTTGTATTGCCGCTAACGGTTATTTCTGCATCAGGGACACTGACATGCAGGGTGCTGGCTGGCTCCAGTGAGCTAGGAGGGTAATTGGTGAAGGGTGTGCTCAAACCAACCTTACTTTTTTTTTTTTAATTGAGGTATAATTGACATATAACAGTAGATTAGTTTCAGATGTATAATATAATGATCTGATATTTGTAAATATTGTGAAATGATTACCATAATGTCTCATTAATATCCTTCACCATACAGAGTGGCATACTCCTTTTCTTAGTGATTGCACAACTAAGTCCTAAATGGCGTATGAGAAAAGTAAATATATTTTATTTTTAATTTTTTTAAAGGTTTTATTTATTTATATGTCAAAAAGAGAGAGAGAGCACAAGCAGGGGAAACAGTAGGCAGAGGAAGAAGCAAGTTCCCCTCTGAGCAAAGTGCCTTATGTGGCACTTGATCCCAGACCCTTGGGATCATGACCTGAGTTGAAGGCAGAGGCTTAACCCAGTGAGTCACCCAGACATCCCAGTAAAGTATATTTTAAAACTGCAACAGATATTAGTTAAAACCTGAAAATTATATGTTGAGAACAATGTCATAGAGATTCTAATTTAAATTAGAAGAGTGGGAATTTTGTGTTTTATCTCAGCCGGTTGGTTAGAAATGATTTTGCAGGATTTTTCTTCTTCAGATACAGTCACTGGGCAGCTATTTTGAGGCATAATTGAATTTGAGCCTCATCCAAATAGTCAAAAAACCTCTTAGGGGAAACAGCAGGGGTGTCATGAGAACACAAGCTTAAAAATGACAACAGTGTCACAGTGGGCACTAGAATTCTTCTGAATACTAAGCTGTATCTGCTCATATGTTTTACAAGTATAGGTCAGTTTTCTTATGACAGATAACTAAAAATCTGGGGAAATCTCTTTGGGAATACCCACTGTTTTCATAAAATGTTCACATCCATGACTTCCGTATTCATTTTCGATCTTAATCAGTGCATATGATTTGCTAGACTGAACAGTTTATTAGAGAACCACCATGGGATCCGTTGTGAAATGGCACATTTGCTCTTGTTTACATCATCTAGAGAGTTTATAAATGGACTCAGAACACCCCTGCTTTTTCTCTTTGAATTGTTTGTATTTGTCTTTAATGAGTTTAATTGCATTTTTGCTAACATGCTGACCACTCTTCGAATATCTTGAGTTGATGCAGTTAGCCTTAAGACTGAAATAGATCATAAGAATTATTTAATTTAAAAAAATAGTTATTTGACTTTGGAGAGTTACAAACTTATCTAGACCCTGTTCCTTCACCAGATTGCATAGACACAAAGCCCCTCCTTGTTCTGTGAGTTAAAATTCAAAGAAAACTACCTTGACTGATGTATGTGGTGTCTGAGGTCAAACAAAATTAAACAACTTGTTTAGAATACACTTCTAATTAATCTGAGCCTTAGGAGTGTAACCCTCATAACTTGATTTCAAAACCAATGCCCTATGTAATACCAAGGGTTCTCCAAACGGTCAAATGCCAGTTGTCTTCATACACGATCCTATGGCTGGGCAGACTCTCTGTCTGCATTGCTGTGCCTTCATAGACTTCGCATCAAGCTTGCATCACCATTGTTTCTGTCCTTTAAGTCTCTCATTAGATGGTAGTTCCACCAATTTCTGGATCAGTTTGGGTTTTTTATTCTGACCATCATAGTTTCATCTTTCTTAGGTTCGCGTGAGCACTGGAGTGGATGTACAATATGTAATCAGATGGACATAAATGAAAACTACTTTAATAAACTGCATGATACATTTAAACAGTGTATATTTAGCTTTTAAACCTATCTGAGGAAAAAAGAAATAATTAACCTAGGAAAAAATGCATCCTTAGCCTGAGTTTTCAAAATTTCTGATCTTCTCTGTTTTTTATATATGGGTTTCTGAAATTGGGCTTAACTGGATAGTATTGTGTATTTGCAGGACTTTTCTCTCTTAAGAGACAAACTGGTCCTTGATCTTTCTCTTTTTTACTTTATTTTAAAAGACTAGCAATTCATCTCCACGTTTAAACACTACAGGAATTCTTTCTTTTTTTTTTTTTTTTTTTTAGTAAATTGTGATCACTGGGTTTGCTCTATACAGTAAATGTAACAGAAAAGACAAAAATAATACTGAAATTTCTTATTTGTTTTCTCCTTCCCACTTTTTGAAAGAAACCTTATATGCTTGTGAGGAATCATGAAGGCCCAGCTCTCTAAGACTGAACACAGTACTTGCTCAATCAATGTTGATGAAGTAGTGTGGGCTAGAACAAAAAGGACAGAATTTCTAAAGAGCTTGAATTTGGTTCTCACATTTTTTGACTTAGTGCTTTAATCTATTGAGTTTGCATTGGACTTCAGATAATTTTCAGTCCCAAAACCTGAGATAAAAATAGCACAAATGGACAACTTTTGTACTGAAAGGATATTTTTAAGTAGCTCCTAATGAAAATGTTTCATCATATAATTAAAATTTCTTATCTTCCAGCAACTGAAAGAAATAGCTACATTAAGTTTGAACTCTTCTATTAAACAACTGTTGTTGTTTAAAATACTGTACATGCTAAATCTAAAGAAATATGTCCGCTTGGATATTCTGAACTAAAAATACACATGGCACTGATCTCATTTCCATTGTAAATTCCAATCTGCCTGAAATTAAGAGGCAAGAGATTATTTGGAAGCAGATGGGCTTCTCCTTGGATGTTTCATTTGAGTTTAGTTGTTTAATTGGGTTTGCTCCAGTGCTAAATAGTTATCCCGAGGGGCACAGATCATATGTCTGTGCATCAGCAGTTGACAAGCTAGCACATCTACAAGTCAGCCAAGAACGGGGAAAAAAAAGAGTACTCTGTTTAGGAAGCTGGGCTTGTTAAGTCAATGACCATATATATTTTAAAAGCTAGATAAATTCCACAGTATTAGCTTAAATGAAGTTATTTTAACTGTAGATGGTTTTGGCTGGGAGGGACCTAGGAAAGAAAATAATCAGCTATCAAGCATGGGTTCCAGTATCCAGGTGGTGGGGTGCATCATGCATTATACACAGGATCTCATTTAATCCTCATAACAATAGATGAGATGGGTACTATTGTTATTTTCATCTTATAGCTGAGGAAACAAAGATTTTAAGGGCGAATAAGTTCTCAGGCTAATTAGGGAGCCAGATGTTGAATTAAAGTTGTAATGCACAATATATTCTGCTAACAGTTCTGATACGGCCTTATTTTAGGAAGCCATGTTTTAACAGCTCACCCGCTGGAGAGCTGGGGCTTGCATCTCAGTTAAGTGGATGGAAGTGCAATCAGAGATTTGCTGAGAAGTGCTTTCTTAAGATGATCACATCATATTTAAATGAGATCAGAATAGTGCCAGAGTTCACTCCAGTTTGTGCCGCCTAGCACACTGCCAGTGTTTCAAGGATCAGTTTCTTTGATGGGATTACTACAAAATGCCCCACTATGGGGACTCAGTGGTTGAGCCAAAGCAGCTTAATGTACCTGTGAGGCCTCTAGGTGGCGGGCTCTGCCCTCAAGGGAGGTCACAACTGACTACAGGCAAGAAGGGTCCGCTCTGAACAGGTGTTTAGAGCTGCTCTCCATTGCCTTGGTCTTTTGTTGTTTCACTTCATCTCTGAAGTACCCTTTTCCTCCCCCTCTAACAAAATCAGGTTCTAATAAATAAGGAGAAAGTTAATCAGCATAAGGCTTTGTGGTTGGTAAGCCCTTAAGTATCCTTTAGAGCTTTTGATCCTCACACCAACCATTTGAGGTAGTTTTATCTCAACTTCTTTAAAATGAGTGAATAAACCCCCCACGTGCTGAACACTGTAGTGACAGAGGCAGCATTTGAACTCAAGCCTCTGACACAAAAACTAGTTTGCATGACATACTTCTTCTGAGTAGGATAACCAGATAGCCTGTTTTGCCTGGGACAGTCATCACCTATGCCTACTGCCTTGCATAATTATTACTAATTCCCCTTTTCATTTTCAAGGTGTCCCAGTTTGAATGGTAAAGTCATGTTGGTGACACTAATGAAATCAGCCATTAATTTCTCCCCTTTCATGGTATTAAATTATAGGTCTTTATCTTAGTTTAGTGAAATTTTTCTTTCTATAAAGAAATTTCAGGCATCAGTGAATAGGTGAGAGATGCTTATTGATTTGCTGACATTGTGTGAATATTTCCATGAACTCTGAAGCCAAAGATGGAGAAACTGGCATCTTTTTCACTTCCTGAGATACAGCTGGGCCTTGAATCTGCTTTATCCTGCTGTGATCTGAGTGCACTTGCAATACTCCTGTTAGTGAAGATTATAGCTATGCGAATTACAAAACTTACATTTAGAGCTTGTTTAAACCAAGAAAGGGATTGAATTTTCAGATTCTTAACTTGAAGTTCAAAGACATGGTCTTGTTTGGACACAGCTGGCACCAGAGCTTCAGTTTCTGTTTCTTTGTCTCCTGCTCTTCTTGCTCTTTCCCATGCTTTTCCCTGCATGACCTTCATTTCTCAAAAAATAACCTTTCTTGCAGTGATAAAGAAAGTCACTAGCAACTTGAATACTGCACTCTACCTTTGGCACCAGCTAAAAGTCTAAGGCTGATTCTCCATGGACTAACTTGGGTTATATGCTTATTCCTGAACCAATCATTGTAGTCAAGAGTGTTATAATTATATAGATGTAACATCATGTGCCCATCCCTGGAGCTTTATAGCAGGATTTCCCACAGCTTGAGAACACAGATAGAAGCTGAAGAGAAGTGTTTCCCTTAAAGAAAGTAAAAAAAAAAAAAAAAAAAGGAATGGGCAATGAATAGTGGGCAAAACAATACCACAAAACACAAACTGTTCACTGTTCTGCTGCTTTGCCTAATAGAAAAAAATATGGAATGAAGGAGGTAGAAGTAGTGTAACTGGAAGGGTGTTATTTTCCTACAAGTGATATGAATGAGTGCCGGTCATGGCCCATTCTACTCTGGAAGGGTAACAGAGATCCTAGGGCTTCCTCAAATTATGAACACTACTTCAGGCCTTTTGTTCTAAAGATCAAGTTTGTGCATGCAGATTAATTTGCTATTGCTGCTGAAACAGATGATCACAAACTAAAAGCTTCAAACAACACAAACTTACTGACTTACGGTTGTGAAAGTCAAAACTCCAAAACAAATTTTACGGGACCAAAAACAAGTATCAGCAGGGGTGTGCTTCTTCTGGAGGCTCTAGGATAGAAGCTGTTTCTTTGCATTTTACACCTTCAAGAGGTTGCCTGCATTCCTTGCTCATTGCCTCTCCTTCATCTTCAAAGTTCATCAGTCCAAGTTCTGCTTTCATGTTCACATCTTTTTGGACTCTTACCTACCAGCTTCCCTCTTGTAAAGACACTTGAGTGTATTTTGGGCCTCTCTAGATTACCTGGACTATTCAGGATAATCTTCTCAATAAAAAATCCTTAACTTAATCATATCTTCAGAGTCCATTTTGCCTTGTAAATGAACATACTCACATGTTCCAGGGAATAGGACATGGGTATCTTTCAGAGAGCCATTATTCTGTCTACTACAGTGCACCTCTGTGAATTTGAGCAACTCTGGCCTTCTCACTTGGAAATGGTTCAGCCATCACTCCATGGATCTAAGCACTGAAGTTTTGGGAAATAAACACTTTGCCTTCTATGCAGGCCAGGCTAGATCTACCAAGCCTGAACAATAAGCAGAGGAAGATAAATGATAACAGAAAGCTCCTTGGACATCATGACTTTACCCTATAGCTTTAAGCCTTCTGTCTCCCCCTGTATCCTGCCCCACTAGGTCTTTTTATCTTGCATCACCTACAGTGCATAAGTAGTAAATAGAGGTTGAACCAAAAGGCATCTTAGAGTCATGAACGTTCTGTTGATGCAAAGGAGCTTGAGAGGAGAGTTCTTATCCTAGAGCCAATGTTATATTTGATGGAAACACCTGACAGCACTAAGAATTCTGTTGTTTGCTTGTGTGTTAAGGAAATTCATAATACAGTTTATGGTAGAGAAGTGACATGTAACCCTATAATGGCATATAACTTATCTGTTAATTTATAAGAAACATTTATTGGGTGCTTACAACATGCTAGCCACTAAGTTATTTACCGCTTTTTAAAGTGCCCGTGGTCCCACAGTGGAGTTTTTCCCTCATCTTTGCTGAGATACTGGCATAGAGAAAATCACTTAATATATGGCAGGTGTTCTTGAGGTGGGCACTAGACTCACTGAACAAGCTTTACCAACATACATATGTCCACAGACTCATAAAGTCTGGATTGGGACCTAAAGAATATATACTTTAAAAAATCTTCTCAGGTGATGGACACATATAACCCTGATTAAAAGTGAACATTTTATTCTAAGGCACTCCAGTTGGAATGGCTTTAAGATCATTTGGTCCTTTTCCAATTCCATATTTCATCACTGTGATGACCATATGAATAAAAATAAAGAGCTACCTGGCTAATGATGCAACCAAAGGTTAGGATTCTTTCAGTTGTTCAGTTCTTGGGAGCATGGAAGGACTCTATAACATTCATGGGAAATCTTGATTTTTGGGGGTAGAAATACTGAGGAATATACAATGGATAAGAGTAGCTAACATTTTATTTTCTTATAATGAGAGGAAATCTATGGAGTTTATTTCTGTTTCAGTTTTTAACTTGGATGCAGCATATTTCTTAACTGATTTTATGGTTATGGCTATTTGTATGTCAGGCAGAGAACCATACAATAGCTTTGTGAAACGTTATTAAAATACCAGGATGTTACAGTAACCTTTTATTAGAATTGAAATATCCTCCTACTCTACTTCTTTGTTTTCCTTTCTGTTTTTTTAAAAATAAAAGAAACTAAACTGAGACTTGTTTAGGGAATTTATTGACATGTAACTTGGGGAGATAGAAGTAGTATAGTCTTTAAGTACTGTGAGATACAGAACTCAAAAAATGCTCTCTGTCTCCTCACTATATGTAGGCCTCTAGGTAATAAAGAATTTAGCCTTGCTCAAAGACAAGGTCTGGCTGTTGCCCTCAGTTTCTGGGAAGTAATATCTGGGCTCTTGGAATGTATGCCTGATAGGAGTATCTTTGTTGGTCTGGGGGCCTTGGGTCATATGTATTGTCTTAAAAATGTTATTTAGGGGGAAGGTGGACCACATCTGTATAGTTTAAGGGTAGGGGTGGCTATGTCAGGATGACCAACAATGTGAGTTGGTGTGTGTGTTTGTGGGGGAGCTTTAGGTAATAAGGTATTAGACTACTTGGAGACTGAGATCAGTCACATGGGCAATCAGTCATGCCTACAGAATAGAGCTCCAATAAAATCTGAATACTGAAGCTCAGGTGAGCTTCCCTGGTTGGCAGTACTTTGTGCATATTGTTAAACATCAGTGCCAGGAGAGTAATGCATCCTGATTCCAGGGGGTTATGACAACAGAAACTATTTGTAACCTTTCTGGACTCTGTCCTATGTACTTCTTCCTTAGCTGATATTAATCTGCTTCCTTTTCCTGTAATGAACTATAGCTGTGAGAATAATATCTATCAGTGATTTCTGTGCATCCTCAAAAATGTGAGTGGTTTTAGAAACGTCTAGAATTTGCAGTTGACATCAAGAGTGAAGGTATTTTTGTGGAGGGTTGTGTGCCCTCTAACTTGGGGCAGTTGAGTAACTCTTTTGCTCCTGAACTCTTTGCAGCCTTTAACTTCTCTATTGCAAACAGATTATGCCTATATGTAGCATGTGGAAGGGAGAAAAGGGATGCAGATAGCTCTGAGCTTGCATTATTGCAGTTAGGGAGTCTCAGAGCATAGGCAGAAAATGTCTTTCTGAGAATCATTATAAAAAATGTGGGATAAGGAGTGTAAATGGTCTTGCTTGAGACATCAGCCCAAACTCCGGAATAATTATCATGGCTAATGAATACGCTAAAATGATTAGAAACCCTGCCAGAATGATGTGGGTATGGATGATGTGGGAGAAGCTGTTCCCCAAAAGAAATCAGTGAGTATGTGTGTGTGTTAGGGGAGGTGGGTGTGGAGTTTGAGAATGGTTTTGAAGTTGTGTGGATAGGAAAAGAAGTTGGGTAGAATAAGATAACATATTGTCATTAACACCTTTCCTGAACACTAAAGCTCAAATAAAGTATGAATTCTCCTAGTAGACTCTCCAACCAAAGTGGTCTTGACAAAGTTTAGTAAAAATTAGGTTTTGCTGATCTGTGAGATCATGTCTCTGAGAGGGGCTGGAGAATTCATAGGAAAATTCACAGATTAATTATGAAAACACACATTCATACCTCCCAAAGATAACAGAACACAAGTAGCACAATGCTTGATTTCATCATGGGCATCCCTTTTATTTATTTATTTTTTTAAGATTTTATTTATTTATTTGACAGAGAAAACAAGAGAGCACAAGCAGGGGGAGCAGTAGAGGGAGAGGGAGAAGGAGGCTCCCCGTTGAGCAGGAGCCTGACATGGGGCTCTAGCCAGGACCCTGGGATCATGACCTAAGCCCAAGGCAGACGCTTAACCATATGAGCCAGCCAGGTGCTCAGCGTATGTATATACACCTTAAGAGTTGTTTTTGTTACAGTTTTGAGTCCATCACCAAAATAGTTCCCAGATATTGTTACTATTGTCACTGTTTCTTTATGACACTGAAAATTATGGTGTAATTTGATTGTTTTGAAATGGAAATGGGAAGCCACTGAGAACTTGAAGTGTTTTCTGTTTCTTCCCACCCACTTCTTTTTCTTTCTTCTTTCTTCTCTGCAATTTTACCCTGCCCTTTTTAATAAATACTAAGAAATTGGAAATTTCATGATTAATCATAATAGTGGTTTAATTCAAATAACTAGTAGAGCAACAGTTTCCCATAATTTTCTCACTAAGAAATCTGGATATACAAAATGTGACTCGCACCATTTTTTTGCACACTAATTTACATTTTAAATTTTCTTAAACCAAGATTATTTTAAAATTAATTAATTAAATTAAGATTAATTAATTTTAAAATTACCTTTATGATTCACTCTACAATCAATGACCTTTTAAAAATTTTTTTAATTTTTTAAATTTCTTTTTAGTGTACCAGAATTCATTGTTTATGTACCACACCCAGTGTTCCATGCAATACGTGCCTTCCATAATACCCACCACCAGGCTCACACAAACTCCCATACCCCACCCCTCCAAAACCCTCAGATTGTTTTTCAGAGTCGTAGTCTCTCATGTTTCATCTCCCCCTCCAATTTCCCCCAACTCCCTTCTCCTGTCCATCTCCCCATGTCCTCCATGTTATTTCTTATGCTCCACAAATAAGTGAAACCATATGATACTTGACTCTCTCTGCTTGCCTTATTTCACTCAGCATAATCTCTTCCAGTCCCATCCATGTTGCTACAAAAGTTGGTATTCATCCTTTCAGATGGAGGCATAATACTCCATAGCGTATATGGACCACATCTTCCTTATCCATTCATCTGTTGAAGGGCATCTTGGTTCTTTCCATAGTTTGGCGACTATGCTATGAACATTTGGGTACAGATGGCCCTTCTTCTCACTACATCTGTATCTTTGGGGTAAATACCCAGTAGTGCAATTGCAGGGTCATAGGGAAGCTCTATTTTTAATTTCTTAAGGAATCTCCACACTGTTTTCCAACTTGCATTCCCACCAACAGTGTAAGAAGATTCCCCTTTCTCCACATCCTCTCCAACACACGTTATTTACTGTCTTGTTAATTTTGGCCTTTCTAACTGGTGTAAGGTGGTATCTCAATGTGGTTTTGATTTGAATCTCCCTGATGGCTAGTGATGATGAACATTTTTTCACGTGTCTAATGGCCATTTGTATGTATTCATTGGAGAAGTGTCTGTTCATGACTTCTGCCCATTTTTTGAAATGATTGTCTGTTTTGTGTGTGTTGAGTTTGAGTTCTTTATAGATCCTGGATATCAACCTTTTGACTGTACTGTCATTTGCGAATATCTTTTCCCATTCCGTGGGTTGCCTGTTTGTTTTGTTGACTATTTCCTTTGCTGTGTAGAAGCTTTTTATCTTGATGAAGTCCCCAAAATTCATTTTCACTTTTGTTTCCTTTGCCTTTGGAGACATATCTTGAAAGAAGTTGCTGTGGCCAACATTGAAGAGTTTACTGCCTATGTTCTCCTCTAGGATTCTGATTGATTCCTGCCTCATGTTGAGGTCTTTTATCCATTTCGAGTTTATCTTTGTGTATGTTGTAAGAGAATGGTCAAATTTCATTCTTCTACACATAGCTGTCCAATTTTCCCAGCACCATTTATTTAAGAGATTGTCTTTTTTCTACTGTATATTTTTTCTTGATTTGTTGAAGATTATTTGACCATAGAGTTGAGGGTCCATATCTGGGCTCTCTACTCTGTTCCACTGGTCTGTGTCTGTTTTTATGCCAATACCATGCTTACTTGATGATCACAGCTTTCAGTAAAGCTTGAAATTAGGCAACATGATGCCGCCAGTTTTGTTTTTCTTTTTCAACATTTCCTTAGCAATTCGGGGTGTCTTCTGATTCCATACAAATTTTTGGATTGTTTGCTCCAGCTCTTTGAAAAATGCTGGTGGAATTTTGATCAGAATGGCATTGAAAGTGCAGATGGCTCTAGGCAGTATAGACATTTTAACAATGTTTATTTTTCCGATCCATGAGCATGGAATGGTCTTCCATCTTTTTTTTGTCTTCTACAATTTATTTCATGAGTGTTCTGTAGTTCCTCGAGCACAGATCCTTTACCTCTTTGGTTAGGTTTATTCCCAAGTATCTTAAGGTTCTTGGTGTTATAGTAAATGGAATCTATTCTCTAATTTCTCTTTCTGTATTTTCATTGTTAGTGTATAAGAAAGCCACTGATTTCTGTATATTGACTTTGTATCCTGCCACATTACTGAATTGCTGTATGAGTTCTAGTAGTTTGGGGGTGGAGTCTTTTGGGTTTTCCATATAAAGTATCATGTCATCTGCGAAGAGAGAGAGTTTGACTTCTTCATTGCCAATTTGAATACATTTTATTTCTCTTTGTTGTTTGATTGCTGTTGCTAGGACTTCTAATACTATGTTAAACAAGAGTGGTGAGAGTGGGCATCCTTGTCATGTTCCTGATCTCAAAGGGAAAGCTGTCAGCTTTTTCCCATTGAGGATGATATTTGCTGTGGGTCTTTCATAGATAGATTTTATGAAGTTCAGGAATGTTCCTTCTATCCCTATACTTTGAAGCGTTTTAATCAAGAACGGATGCTGGATTTTGTCAAATGCTTTTTCTGCATCAATTGAGAGGACCATGTGGTTCTTCTCTCTTCTCTTATTGATTGGTTCTATCACATTGATTGATTTATGAATGTTGAACCATCCTTTCAACCCAGGGATGAATTCCACCTGGTCATGGTGGATAATCTTTTTAATGTGCTGTTAGATCCTATTAGCTAGGATCTTGTTGAGAATCTTAGCATCCATACTCATCAGGGATATTGGTCTGAAATTCTCCTTTTTGGTGGGGTCCTTGCCTGATTTGGGGATCAGGGTAATGCTGGCTTCATAAAAAGAATCTGGAAGTTTTCCTTCTGCTTCAGTTTTTTGAAACAGCTTCAGGAGGATAGGTATTATTTCTTCTTTGAATGTTTGGTAGAATTCCCCAGGGAATCCATCAGGTCATGGGATCTTGTTTTTTGGGAGGTTTTTGATCACTGCTTCAATCTCATTACTAGATATGGGCCTATTCGGGTTGACAATTTCTTCCTGGTTCAATTTGGAAGTTTATAATTTTCTGGGAATGCATCCATTTCATCTAGGTTGCTCAACTTATTGGCATATAACTGTTGATAATGATTTCTGATGATTGTTTCTACTTCCTTGGTGTTAGTTGTGATCTCTCCCTTTTCATTCATGATTTTATTAATTTGGGCCTTCTCTCTTTTCTTTTGGGTTAGTTTGGCCAATGGTTTATCGATCTTACTGATTCTTCCAAAAAAACAGCTTCTAGCTTTGTTGGTGTGTTCTCCTGTATCTCTAGTTTCTATCTCATTGACCTCTGCTCTAATCTTGATTATTTCCCTTCTTGTGTGTGGAGTTGGATTAATTTGTTTTTGATTCTCTAGTTCTTTAAGATGTAAAGACAGCTGGTGTATTCTGGATTTTTCAGTTTTTCTGAGGGAGGCTTGGATGGCTATGTATTTTCCCCTTAGGCTGTTGCTGTATCCCATAGGTTTTGGACCAAAGTGTCTTCATTCTCATTGGTTTCCATGAATTGTTTAAGTTCTTCTTTGATTTCCTGGTTGATGGAAGCATTCTTTTTTTTTTTTTATAATTTCTTTTATTTTTTTATAAACATATAATGTATTATTAGCCCCAGGATTACAGGTCTGTGAATCACCAGGTTTACACTCTTCACAGCATTCACCATAGCATACTCTCCCCAATGTCCATAACCCCACTACCCTCTTCCTATCCTCCTCCCCCTGGCAACCCTCAGTTTGTTTTGTGAGATTAAGAGTATCTTATGGTTTGTTTCCCTCCCGATCCCATCTTGTTTCATTTATTCTTTTCCTATCCCCAACCCCCCACATTGGATCTCCACTTCCTCATATCAGGGAAATCATATGATAGTTGTCCTTCTCCAATTGACATATTTCACTAAGCATAATACCCTCTAGTTCCATCCACGTTGTTGCAAATGGCAAGATTTCATTTCTTTTGATGACTGCATAGTATTCCATTGTATATATATGTACCACCTCTTCTTTATCCATTCATCTGTTGATGGACATCCAGGTTCTTTTTTTTTTTTTAATTAAATTTTTTATTTATTTTCAGCGTCACAGTATTCATGTTTTTTTCACCACACCCAGTGCTCCATGCAATCTGTGCCCTCCCTAATACCCACCACCTGGTTCCCCCAACCTCCCACCCCGCCCCTTCAAAACCCTCAGGTTGTTTTTCAGAGTCCATAGTCTCTCATGGTTCACCTCCCCTTCTTATTTCCCTCAACTCCCTTCTCCTCTCCATCTACCCTTGTCCTCTATATTATTTGTTATGCTCCACCAATAAGTGAAACCATATGATACTTGACTTTCTCTGTTTGACTTATTTCACTCAGCATAATCTCTTCCAGTCCTGTCCATGTTGATACAAAAGTTGGGTATTCGTCCTTTCTGATGGAGGCATAATACTCCATCATGTATATGGACCACATCTTCCTTATCCATTCATCCGTTGAAGGGCACCTTGGTTCTTTCCACAGTTTGGCGACCATGGCCATTGCTGCTATAAACATTGGGGTACAGATGGCCCTTCTTTTCACTACATCTGTATCTTTGGGGTAAATACCCAGCAGCGCAATTGCAGGGTCATAGGGAAGATCTATTTTTAATTTCCTGAGGAATCTCCACACTGTTCTCCAAAGTGGCTGCACCAGTTTGCATTCCCACCAACAGTGTAAGAGGGTTCCCCTTTCTCCACATCCTCTCCAACACATGTTGTTTCCTGTCTTGCTAATTTTGGCCATTCTAACTGGTGTAAGGTGGTATCTCAATGTGGTTTTGATTTGAATCTCCCTGATGGCTAGTGATGATGAACATTTTTTCATGTGTCTGGTAGCCATTTGTATGTATTCATTGGAGAAGTGTCTGTTCATATCTTCTGCCCATTTTTTAATATGATTATCTGTTTTGTGTGTGTTGAGTTTGAGGAGTTCTTTATAGATCCTCGATATCAACCTTTTGTCTGTAGTGTCATTTGCAAATATCTTCTCCCATTCCGTGGGTTGGCTGATATCAAAGAGGTTACTCCCTATGTTCTCCTCGAGGATTCTGATGGATTCCTGTCTCACGTTGAGGTCTTTTATCCATTTCGAGTTTATCTTTGTGTACGGTGTAAGAGAATGGTCAAGTTTCATTCTTCTACATATAGCTGTACAGTTTTCCCAGCACCATTTATTGAAGAGACTGTCTTTTTTCCACTGGATATTTTTTCCTGTTTTGTCAAAGATTATTTGACCATAGAGTTGAGGGTCCATATCTGGGCTCTCTACTCTGTTCCACTGGTCCATGTGTCTGTTTTTATGCCAGTACCATGCTGTCTTGGTGATCACAGCTTTGTAGCAAAGCTTGACATCAGGTAACGTGATGCCACCAGTTTTATTTTTGTTTTTCAACATTTCCTTAGCAATTCGGGGTCTCTTCTGATTCCATACAAATTTTAGGATTATTTGCTCCAGCTCTTTGAAAAATACTGGTGGAATTTTGATCGGAATGGCATTAAAAGTATAGATTGCTCTGGGCAGTATAGACATTTTAACGATGTTTATTCTTCCGATCCAAGAGCATGGAATGGTCTTCCATCTTTTTGTGTCTTCTTCAATTTCTTTTAGGAGTGTTCTGTAGTTCCTCGAGTACAGATCCTTTACCTCTTTGGTTAGGTCTATTCCGAGGTATTTTATGGTTCTTGGTGCTATAGTAAATGGAATCGATTCTCTAATTTGCCTTTCTGCATTTTCATTGTTAGTGTATAAGAAAGCCACTGATTTCTGGACATTGACTTTGTATCCTGCTACATTACTGAATTGCTGTATGAGTTCTAGTAGTTTGGGGGTGGAGTCTTTCGGGTTTTCCATATAAAGAATCATGTCATCTGCGAAGAGAGAGAGTTTGACTTCTTCCTTGCCAATTTGGATACCTTTTATTTCTCTTTGTTGTCTGATTGCTGTTGCTAGGACTTCTAATACTATGTTAAACAAGAGTGGTGAGAGTGGGCATCCTTGTCGTGTTCCTGATCTCAATGGGAAGGCTGCAGGCTTTTTCCCATTGAGGATGATAGTTGCTGTGGGTTTTTCATAGATAGATTTGATGAAGTTCAGGAATGTTCCCTCTATCCCTATACTTTGAAGCGTTTTAATCAGGAACGGATGCTGGCGGACATCCAGGTTCTTTCCATAGTTTGCCTGTTGTGGACATTGCTGCTATAAACATTTGGGTGCACATGCCCCTTCAGATCACTATGTTTGTATCTTTAGGGTAAATACCCAGTAATGCAATCGCTGGGTCATAGGGTAGCTCTATTTTCAACTTTTTGAGGAATCTCCATGCTGTTTTCCAGAGTGGTTGCACCAGCTTGCATTCCCACCAACAGTGTAGGAGGGTTCCCCTTTCTCCACATCCTTGCCAGCATCTGTCATTTCCTGACTTGTTAATTTTAGCCATTCTGACTGGTGTGAGATGGTATCTCATTGTAGTTTTGATTTGTATTTCCCTGATGCCGAGTGATGTGGAACACTTTTTCATGTGTCTGTTGGCCATCTGGATGTCTTCTTTGAAGAAATGTCTGTTCATGTCCTCTGCCCATTTCTTGATTGGATTCCTTGTTCTTTGGGTGTTGAGTTTGATAAGCTCTTTATAGATTTTGGATACTAGCCCTTTATCTGATATGTCGTTTGCAAATATCTTCTCCCATTCTGTCAGTTGTCTTTTGGTTTTGTTAACTGGTTCCTTTGCTGTGCGAAAGCTTTTGATCTTGATGAAATCCCAGTAGTTCATTTTTGCCCTTGCTTCCCTTGCCTTTGGCGATGTTCCTAGGAAGAAGTTGCTATGGCTGGGGTCGAAGAGGTTGCTGCCTATGTTTTCCTCAAGGATTTTGATGGATTCCTTTCTCACACTGAGGTCTTTCATCCATTTGGATTCTATTTTCATGTGTGGTGTAAGGAAATGGTCCATTTTCATTCTTCTGCATGTGGCTGTCCAATTTTCCCAACACCAATTGTTGAAGAGGCTGTCTTTTTTCCACTGGACATTCTTTCCTGCTTTGTCAAAGATTAGTTGACCAGAGAGTTGAGGGTCTATTTCTGGATTCTCTATTCTGTTCCATTGGTCTATGTGTCTGTTTTTGTGTCAGTAACATACTGTCTTGATGATGACAGCTTTGTAATAGAGCTGGAAGCCTAGAATTGTGATGCCACCAACTTTGGCTTTCTGTTTCAACATTCCTGTGGCTATTCGAGGTCTATTCTGGTTCCATATAAATTTTAGGATTATTTGTTCCATTTCTTTGAAAAAAAAAATGGATGGGATTTTGATAGGGATTGCATTAAACGTGTAGATTGCTTTAGGTAGCGTAGACATTTTCACAATATTTGTTCTTCTAATCCTTGAGCATGGAACATTTTTCCATTTCTTTGTGTCTTCCTCAATTTCTTTCATGAGTACTTTATAGTTTTCTGAGTATAGATTCTTTGCCTCTTTGGTTAGGTTTATTCCTAGGTATCTTATGGTTTTGGGTGCAATGGTAAATGGGATTGACTCCTCAATTTCTCTTTCTTCTGTCTTGTTGTTGGTGTAGAGAAATGCAACTGGTTTCTGTGCATTGATTTTATATCCAGACACTTTACTGAATTCCTGTCCAAGTTCAAGCAGATTTGGAGTGGACTGGAGTCTTTTGAGTTTTCCACATATAGTATCACATCATCTGCAAAGAGTGATAGTTTGACTTCTTCTTTGCCAATTTGGATGCCTTTAATTTCTTTTTGTTGTCTGATTGCTGAGGCTAGGACTTCTAGTACTATGTTGAATAGCAGTGGTGATAATAGACATCCCTGCCGTGTTCCTGACCTTAGCGAGAAAGCTCTCAGTTTTTCTCCATTGAGAATGATATTTGTGGTGGGTTTTTCATAGATGGCTTTGATGATATTGAGGTATGTGCCCTCTATCCCTACTCTTTGAAGAGTTTTAATCAGGAAGGGATGCTGTACTTTGTCAAATGCTTTTTCAGCATCTATTGAGAGTATCATATGGTTCTTTTTCTTTCTTTTATTAATGTAATATATCACATTGATTTGCGGTTGTTGAACCAACCTGGCAACCGTGGAATAAATCCCACTTGGTCGTGGTGAATAATCCTTTTAATGTACTGTTGGATCCTATTGGGCAGAATTTTCGCATCTGTGTTCATCAACGATATTGGTCTGTAATTCTCTTTTTGGATGGGATCCTTGTTAGGTTTTGGGATCAAGGTGATGCTGGCCTCATAAAATGAGTGTAGAAGTTTTCCTTCCCTTTCTATTTTTTGGAACATTTTCAGGAGAATAGGAATTAATTCTTCTCTAAATGTTGGGTAGAATTCCCCTGCGAAGCCATCTGGCCCTGGGCTCTTGTTTGTTTGGAGATTTTTGATGACTGTTTCAATCTCCTTACTGGTTATGGGTCTGTTCAGGTTTTCTATTTCTTCCTGGTTCAGTTGTGGTAGTTTATATGTCTCTAGGAATGTATCCATTTCTCCCAGGATGTCAAATTTGTTGGTGTATAATTGCTCATAATGTGTTATTATATTTGTTTATATTTCTTTGGTGTTGTTTGTGATCTCTCCTCTTTCATTCATGATTTTATTTATTTGGGTCCTTTCTCTTTTCTTTTTGATAAGTCTGGCCAAGGGTTTGTCAATCTTATTAATTCTTTCAAAAAACCAGTTACGGGGTGCCTGGGTGGCTCGTGGGTTAAGCCTCTGCCTTTGGCTCAGGTCATGATCTCAAGGTCCTGGGATCGAGCCCCGCATCGGGCTCTCTGCTTGGCGGGGAGCCTGCTTCCCCCTTCTCTCTGCCTGCTTCTCTGCCTACTTGTGATCTCTCTCTCTGTCAAATAAATAAAATCTTTAAAAAAAAAAAAACAACAGTTCCTAGTTTCATTGATTTGTTCTATTGTTTTTTGGGGAGGGTTTCTATTTCATTGATTTCTGCTCTGATCTTTATGATTTCTCTTCTGCTGGGTTTAACTTTTCTTTGTTGTTCTTTCTCCAGCTCCTTTAGGTGTAGGGTTAGGTTGTGTATTTGAGACCTTTCTTGTTTCTTGAGAAAGGCTTATATCGCTATATATTTTCCTCTCAGAACTGCCTTTGCTGTGTCCCACAGATTTTGAACCGTTGTGTTTTCATTATCATTTGTTTCCATGAATTTTTTCAATTCTTCTTTAATTTCCTTGTTGACCCATTCATTCTTTAGAAGGATGCTGTTTAGTCTCCATGTATTTGCGTTATTTCCAAATTTCCTCTTGTGATTGAGTTCTAGCTTCAGAGCATTGTGATCTGAAAATATGCAGGGAGTGATCCCAGTCTTTTGATACCGGTTGAGACCTAATTTATGGCCCAGGATGTGATTTATTTTGGAGAATGTTCCATGTGCTCTAGAGAAGAATGTGTATTCTGTTGCTTTGGGATGGAATGTTCTGAAGATATCTGTGATGTCCATCTGGTCCAGTGTGTCATTTAAGGGCTTTATTTCCTTGTTGATCTTTTGCTTGGATGATCTGTCCACTTCAGTGAGGGGAGTGTTAAAGTCCCCTACTATTATTGTATTATTGGTGATGCATTTCTTTGATTTTGTTATTAATTGATTTATATAGTTGGCTGCTCCTATGTTAGGGACATAGATATTTAAAATTGTTAGATTTTCTTGTTGGACAGACACTTTGAGTGTGATATAGTGTCCTTCCTCATCTCTTATTATAGTCTTTGGCTTAAAATCTAATTGATTGGATATAAGGATTGCCACACCAGCTTTCTTTTGATGTCCATTAATGTAAATTGTTTTCCACCCACACAGTTTAAATCTGGATGTTCTTTGGGTCTAAAATGAGTTTCTTGTAGACAGCATATTGATGTGGTTTTTTTCTTTTTTTATCCATTCTGATACCCTTTTTCTTTTGATTGGGGCATTTAGCCCGTTTACATTCAGGATAACTATTAAGAGATACGAATTTAGTGCCATTGTATTGCCTGTAAGGTGACTATTATTGAGTATTGTGTCTGTTCCTTTCTGGTCTACTACTTTTAGGCTCTCTCTTTGCTTAGAAGACCCCTTTCAATATTTTCTGTAGAGCTGGTTTGGTGTTTACAAATTCTTTTAGTTTTTGTTTGTCCTGGAAGCTTTTTATCTCTCCTTCTATTTTCAATGATAGCCTAGCTGTATATAGTATTCTTGTCTGCATATTTTTCCTGTTTAGTGCTCTGAATATATCATGCCAGTCCTTTCTGGCCTGCCAGCTCTCTGTGGATAATTCTGCTGCCAATCTAATATTTTTACCATTGCATGTTACAGACTTCTCTTCCCAGGCTGCTTTCAGGATTTTGTCTTTGTCGCTAAGACTTGTAAATTTTACTATTAGATGACGGGGTGTGGACCTCTTCTTATTGATTTTGAGGGGGATTCTCCGCACCTCCTGGATTTTGATGCTTGTTCCCTTTGCCATATTAGGGAAATTCTCTACAATAATTCTCTACAGTATACCTTCTGCTTCCATCTCTCTTTCTTCTTCTTCTGGAATCCCAATTATTCTAATGATGTTTCGTCTTATGGTATCACTTATCTCTCGAATTCTTCCCTCATGATCCAGTAGTTTTTTGTTTCTCTTTTGCTTACTTCTTTTTTCTCCATCATTTGGTCTTCTATATTACTTATTCTCTCCTCTGCCTCATTTATCCTAGCAGTAAGTGCCTCCATTTTTTATTTCATCTCACTAATAGCTTTTTTAATTTCAACTTGCTTAGATTTTAGTCCTTTATTTATCCAGAAAGGGCTTTTATTTCTCCAGACAGGTTTTCTCTAATATTTTCCATGCCTTTTTCAAGCCTGGCTAGCACCTTGAGAATCATTCTGAACTCTGGATCTGACACACTACCAATGTCCATATTGATTAGGTCCCTAGCCGTAGGTTCTGCCTCCTGTTCTTTTTTTTGTGGTGAGTTTTTCCGCCTTGTGGTTTTATCCAGGTAAGAATATATGAAGGAGCAAATAACATACTAACGGGGTGGCAAGGACCCCAGGAAAATGTGCTTTAATCACATCAGAAGAGACCCCAAATTGTGGGGGAAGAAAGGGGGTAAAAAGGAGTTCAGAAAAAAAAATTAAAAAAAAACAAATTAAGAAAAAATATAAAAAAGTAGATATATGTATATATATCTATATATCTATATATATGTAGATATATTAGACTGCTGTTTAGAACAGTGTCACCACCCGCTTAATTTTGGGAGTATTTTGGTTCTTAGAAGAAACTACGTCTTAAAATTTTAAAGAATGAAAAACATATATAAGGGTAAACACAATGAAGGGATGAAATATGACTCTAAAGATGAAACTTTTTTTAATTTAAAATTTTTTCTGAAAAAAGATTTGATAAGATAAGTTGGTTGGGAGAATAACGAAAAAAAAATTGGAGAGAATTTGCTCAGGCTGGAGACTAGAACAAAGCCCTCTGCTAGATTTAGGTTGTATTCTGATCTATTAGAAGAAATTGTACCCCAATTTTTTTAGAAGAAAAAACCCTATGTGTATACAGAAAATAAAGTTAGATACAATGAAGGATAAAATATGAGTATAATAATGAAGGTTCAAAATTTTTTTTTTTTAATGAGAGGTAATGTTAAGATAAACTAATTAAAAACCGTTAAAGGAGGAAAGGGTATAGGTGAAAAAAAATTAGCAGGAAAAAAATAAAATTAAAAAAAATTAATTAACTTTGCAAGATTAAAGAATCATGGGGAGAAAGCCATGAATTCCATGCTTTGCTTTCTCCTCCTCTGGAATTCCACTGTTCGCCTTGATAAGTGAACTTGGTTTTGGCTGGATTTCTTGCTGATCTTCTCAGGGAGGGGCCTGTTGTAATGATTCTCAAGTGTCTTTGCCCAAGGTGGAATTGCACTGTCCTTACCAGGGGCTGGGTAATTAATCCGCTCAGGTTAGCTTTTGAGAACTTTTGTTCCCTGAAGACTTTCCATAGAGTTCTGGAGGACGGGAATGAAAATGGCAGCCTCCTGGTCTCTGGCCAGAGGAGCCGAGAGCTCAGGGCCCCACTCCTCAGTGCACCCTCAGAGAAAAGCGCTCAATCACTCCCATTTCCCTGGCCTTCGGCTGTGCTTCGATCTGACCCAGCCTGTGATAAGCGTCTCTGTCTCTGGCACACAGCCCCGCCTGGAGTCTCTGAACTCTGCAGATCCCTGAGCTCTTCCGGGGCGGGGGGGTCCCTCCGGATCTTGTGGCGTCCCTGCTCACAGAGCAGTGGCCTGTGCCACAGATCACGATAAGGTAACCCCGAGCTGAGAGCTCACTTCTCTGCTCTGTCTCTATAGCCGGCTTCCCCGCTCTAATACCTGTGAGCTCTGTGACATTCAGACAGCCCCGATCCTTCTGTGACTGCACGGGACCTGAGGCCCTGCTGTCCCCGCATGGGCTTCACCCCGGCTCAGCCTCTGGAGCAATGTCCCTCAGTGGTGCAGACTTTCGAAAGTTCTGATTTTGTGCTCCCTTCCTCTGCCACTTGCTGGGAGCTGGGCCCTCCCACCATGGTCTATCTTCCCGTTGCTTTGGATTCACTTCTCTGCATGTCCTACCTTTCAAAATGTGGTCGATTTTCTGTTTCTAGAATTGCTGTTCTTCCTCTCTTTGATCTCCTGTTGGTTTGTAGGTGTTCGGTATGGTTCGATGAGCTATCTAGCTGATCCCCTGCTACCTGTGTCATCTCAGCCTGCTACTTCTTTGCCATCTTGACTCCTCCCCCAATCCAAGAATTCTTAAGCAAGGTGGCCTTTAGCTTCTAGGTGTTTGAATTCCTTTCAAACTTTTCCTTGTGATTGAGCTCCAATTTCAAAGCATTGTGATCTGAGAATATGCAGGGAATAATCTCAGTCTTTTGGTATCTGTTGAGCCCTGATTTGTGACCCAGTATGTGGTCTATTCTGGAGAAAGTTCCATGTGCACATGAGAAGAATGAGCATTCTGTCGTTTTAGGGTGTAATATTCTGTATATATCTATGAGGTCCATCTGGTCCAATGTGTCATTCAATGCTCTTGTTTCTTTATTGATTTTCTGCTTGGATGATCTGTCTGTTACTGAGAGTGGCATGTTAAGATCTCCTACTATTAATGTATTCATATCAATATGACTCTTTATCTTGATTAACAGTTTTTTTTTGTTTGTTTGTTTGTTTGTTTTTTTTGGTAATTGGCTGCTCCCGTATTGGGGGCATAAATATTTACAATTGTTAGATCTTCTTGGTGGATAGTTCCTATAAGAATGATGTAGTGTCCTTCTGTATCTCTGACTACAGTCTTTAGTTTTAAATCTAATGTATCTGATATGAGAATTGCTACCCCAGCCTTCTTTTGATGCCCATCAGCATGAAAGATGCTTCTCCATCCCTTCACTTTCAGTCTGGGTGTATCCTTAAGTTCAAAATGGGTCTCTTGTGGACAACATATGGATGGGTCCTGTCGTTTTATCCAATCTGCAACCCTGTGCCATTTTAGGGCACATTTAGGCCATTCACATTGAGAGTGATTATTGAGAGATACATTTTTATTGACATCGTGTTACCTATGAAGTCTTTGTTTCTATAGATTGCCTCCATATATTTTTGTTCAATGATATTCTTGGTTTTTTTTTTTTTTTTTGTCCTCTTTTATAGAACCCCCCTTAATATTTCTTGCAGTACTGGCTTGGTGGTCACATACTCTTTTAAACCTTGCCGGTCTTGGAAGCTCTTTATCTCTCCTTCCATTTTGAATGTCAGTCTTGCCGGATAAAGTATTCTTGGCTGCATGTTCTTCTCATTTATTGCCCTGAATACATCTTGCCAGCCCTTTCTGGCTTACCAGGTTTCTGTGGACAGGTCTGATGTTATTCTGATGGGCTTTCCTCTGTACATAAGGAATCTCTTCCCCCTAGCTGCTTTTAAGAGCTCCTGTCTAAAATTATGATTCATCATTGTCACAGTCAGGTGTCTCGAGGTCTTTCTAGAGTTTATGATCTTGGGGGGAGACCTTTCTGCCTCTAGTACCTGAACGCTGTTTCCATTCGCCAGATTGGGAAATTTTTCATGGAGAATTTGTTCAACTATATATTCTAGTTTTCTTTCTTTCTCCTCCCCCTCAGGGATTCCAATAATTCTGACATTGGAACATTTCATGGCATCATTTATTTCCCTAATTCTGTTTTCATCGCTTCTAAGCTGTTTGTTCCAGACTTCCTCCTGATCCTTTTCTCTATCAGTTTGTCCTCCAGATCACTAATTCTATCTTCTGTCTCAGTTACCCTAACTTTTAGAAAATTTATATTCAATTGGAACTCATTGAGAGAATTGTTAACATCATCCCTGGTGGCTTTCACTTCTGCCCTAATCAATTCTATTTTGTCATCAAAGGCTTTCTCCAACCTACCTATTGCCTGGATAATTGTTAACCTGAATTCCCTTTCTGACATACTGTTTATGTCCATATCCAAAAGCTCTGATGGAGAGGGCCCAGTCTTTGGATTTTTCCTCTGTCGGGCATTCCTCCTCCTAGTCATTTTGGTGAGAGATGGCTGAACGGATGTGTAGCTGTATCAACCATGGTGCAGGCAAGGTGCACTCTGAAACACTTCTGAGCAATTGAGAGTCCCCACCGAAAAGAAAGAAAAAAGAAAAAAAGAGAGAGACAGGAAAAAAGAAAAAATAAAAGAGAAGGCCCGACCTGAATGGGCCCCAACGGTAAAATTTATAAAGTATACAAACAAAAACAGACAAACAAAAAGACCGACAAAAGTAGATGACAGGAGAAAAAAAAATGAATAATTAAAAAGAACCCCGTCAAAATGAACCCCAATTATAAGATTTATATACTGTCAGAACAAAAGCAAATACACAGAAACACTGACAGAAAAAAAAGATGGCAGGGTGGTTATAAATTCTCAGTGTGGGTGAGGAAGGTTATTTTGATTCTTCCTGGATGTATCTTGATATCTTTGTTAAAGGACTCAACTTTCCTGAGACAAAAGGGGATTAAAAATGGTTTACATATAGGGGTAGCACTGACTGGGGAAAGGGGATTACCTTGAAGCTTATCTCTATATGAATATGAAAAAAAAAATAAAATAAATAAAAGAATAGCAAAGAAAAGAAAACACAGGTATTATATGTATCAAAAAGTTAAGGTTAAAAGGTTATGGAATTTGATGCCCTGAATGTCTCATTGTGATGGTAAATGGGTTAAAAAGTTACACATAAAAATATGAAAAGAACCAGAATAGTGGGAATGAATTAAAAATAAAAGTTGTATCTATGAAGTAGTGGTCGCTGTCCTCTTGTGGGTTTTTTTGGTTTATGTTTTTATTTTTTGAGCTGGCTTTCTGGGGGAGGGGCCTGCCAGGTGGTTTTTCAGGGAGTCTTGCTAGAGTTGAGTCCTCCTACCCCCATCAAGGGGGTGGCTCTCAGGAAACCAGTTCTTCAGACTTTTGTTCTCTGGAGGTTTTTTTGTTTGTTAGTTTTTTCTCCCCTTGGCAGCTTTTGGCGGTTCTTTGGAGGTTTAGAGGAAAGCAAACTACACCCAGACCTCCATCTCAGAGAGAAGCCTCAGTCTGTTCCCCTCTGGGTGCTCCAGAGCACATAAATTACCCCTCTGCCACTGCAAGAACGTGTCCCCAGTCATGGTCTCTGGGGTCACAGGAACTCCCGCTTATACCCAAAACCACGAGAAATACTAGCTGTGGCTATCTGGGCAGGTCCAGACCACCAGAGAGGTCCCAACCAGAGAAAGCACACTGAGATTTTCATGCTGGCCCAGGCTGAGAGTGTTCAGAATCTTCCGGTCCCAGAGAGCACCAGCTAGTGCCTGTATGGACCTCTCTCAGGGGATGGTGTGGAGCACGACTCAGACCCTGGTTGTGCAGTGTGTGTACAGAGCACAAAAGGCTGTGGTTCTAGAGAGCACCGGCTGGCATCCACCCTAGACTCTCTCTGGGGTGCGGCCATCCAGATGCTCTCAGGTGCGCTGGCAGCTCAAGGACCAAGATCTGGCTTCTTCACTGTGCTCTCTGGTTCCCCACCTGCAGTGGCCATCTTCGGTCCGTGGGCTTAACTCCTGTCCCTAACCAGCCAATTCCACCAATTTCCCCTTAAGATCTTTTGCTCTTTTTGAGTGCGTTCAACCAGACTCCAAGTCAATGCTAGTCCCCGATCACAGGGCACTCTCGTATTGGGGTATTACTTTCCAATGGGTCGCTTCTGGTGGCTCCCTCCCCATTTTGTTTATCTTTTTTTAAAATTTTTTAAAGATTTTATTTATTTATTTGACAGAGATTACAAGTAGGCAGAGAGGGAGGCAGAGAGAGAGGGGGAAGCAGGCTCCCTGCTGAGCAGAGAGTCTGATGCGGGGCTCGATCCCAGGATCCTGGGATCATGACCTGAGCTGAAGACAGAGGCTTTAACCCACTGAGCCACCCAGGTGCCCCCCCTTTTGTTTATCTTTCAATATCAGTCCGATGTTCCCACTCTGCTTACCTGTCCAGTGGCGTCTTCTGCCCTAGTAGAGATCCAGAAGTGTATAATTCTAATCTCAGGCTGATTTCATGGGTGATCAGAGTTCTTTGGTAGGTAATCAACTCACTTTAGGGGACAGGTTGAAACAGCATCTCCTACTTCTCTGCCATCTTGTCTCCTCCCCTTCTACAATCAATGACTTTTTAATAGCAAGGGGATTTGATATTACCACTACCCTAAGTGAAGTGACTTTGCACAAGAGCAGATCATCTCAGAAGAGGCTGAAGAGAGGATATCTCAGGGCACTGGAGAGATTTTCTAGGGAGTAGAGAGGATTTCTGGTTCTATTCTTACTGTGAACTTAGGTAAGCTATTATGTCTTTGTTTCCCTCAATTTCCTCATTTCTAAAAGGAGAATAATGAAGTTACTCATATGATAGGGCTGTTGAGAGGAATGAATGGGTTAACATGTAATAAATACAAAGTATGTGTTAGTCACCATTCTCTCATCCTTGTCTACCTCCTCTTCCTTATTTGGCTGTTGGTAAAAATCTGTTACTCTTTTTCCTTTTAATTTGCACAGGACTATATTCATAAGATATTGGACAGGGAAATTCTCAGCTTCAAGGTCAAGATAGTTGAAATGTTTAACAAATTCGGGCTGGCTGTAAAATATTTATGCCAAAGTAAGTGCTTATTTAAGCTCTAAAATGTTATTTTTTCTCATTCAAATGTATAAAAAAAACCCAAAATAAACTAAGAGTACTCTAGAAATGTTTAAAACTTATTTTGAAGGTTAATTCAAGTTATTATTTTATCTGCATTTGTGAAAAGCTTAAAGAGAAATCACAAATTGGATTTTTTTTTAAAAGGCCTTACAATGATGTGATTATGATTAAACACAAATGTATTGGGAGAAAATTTGGGGCTTTCCTGTGTGGTAGAAGTGAGTTGAAAGTGTATCTGGGAACAAGGTGAATTGATCACAGTGGAGGAACTTGGTTACTGCACTGAAACTTGATTGTATTTTCTACTGTAGAGGCCTTTTGCTGCAAAAAGTTGAATAAAGGTTCAACAGCACAATGGGTTAAGTAAAGCCAGAATATGCAATGATGTACATTAAGGGGGATTATTTTCTAAGACAGGAGAGTAAACTTTGCTTCTCAAAGTTATTTGTTAACTTTAAGGTAAGGAAAATAAATTTGTTATTTAAAGTCACCTCTATAATATACAGATAATATACAGGGCCATTTCTCTATGAAATTGACAGTATTTCCAGATTCCACAGAGGCATATTCAAGCATTTAGTGATTTTCCTCCTGCTTTGTTTTTCCTCATTGTAAGTTCTACCTCAGCAAACATGGGCCACAGAGATTAAATTATTGGGTTTTCTCTTGTATTCAGGGTAGGGTTTTATTCTTCAGAAATTGGTCAGATCAAATGTGTTTGCCATAATTAAAGTAGTAATATATGTATAATTGGCAGAAGAATGTAACAATGTTCCTCAGTCAAGATCTATGAAACACATCATATTTCTATGTAAGTGTGTATGTTTCTATAAATGTATTTCTACATAATCATAAATATGTAAGAAAAGTGAGAATTATGCACTGAACATGTCATCTGAGTACCTGGTTATTGCCCCTGTTTTAGAAGGAACCAATTACTTTGTATGTGATACCTAGTAGACAACAGGCTTTAACTCTCTGTTACACTTGACAAAGAAATAAACTTTGTCAAGACATGAATCCATGAAGAAGTCTGTTTATCTGATTTTGCCATATATGGGCAAAAGCCTTCACGGTCAATACAGAATGCTGACATCTTCTTATGATATTTGAAAGGTTTCTTGGGATTTTATGAATATTTGAGAAAAGCTTCTGAAAATAGTTTTGCCATCCTCTTTAATGATAATTATATATTATTTAAAACTCAGATATATATGTAATAGCACATCAAGGATATATAATAGGTTTTGTCCTAAGTCTGTTATTCCTCATTTAAAATTAGATGATACCCCTTAACCATTGTTATTGAGGAAATATTTCCAAACTGAACTAGATTTATCTTATGTCTCTTGTGAATTAGACATTATCATGTTCAATATTATTTATTTCAGTTGTCATGTTTATCTGCTAGTCCTTTATGAGAGGGGAAAACTTTGTTTACACTTGCATAACTTACCTAAAGACAATTACTACAACAAATTTTTCTTCTAGCACAACTTTTGAGATGAATTTTTAAGAAAGGTTTTTGCTATGTTCCAATATAATATTCAGAATTCTGAATGTCTGCTCTTTGGCTGATGTCAAGAATGTCTACATGAAGTCTTAGCCCTTTCTTTCTCTCTGTGCTCTTGGCCAGCTGGGTTTTCTCTGCCTTGATCAACATCTTCTGCCCACAGGTTGATAATAGTCCTCTTTAAAAACCTCTTGTGGGAAAAATTTGCTTCCTGTTTGAAATTAGCACCAAAAAATGCCCCACCATGATACTTTCTCAATAGTAGCAGTAAGCATTTCAGCGGCTGATGCTTATTATAGTCTTAAATACTTCAGGCTCAGTATCATATCAGGTACAAGATCTGAGGCCTAGGAAATGAGGAAAGTATAGTCATCCTTTAATGCAAAAAAATGCAACTACCAAATTTTTATTATCTAGTTCAATGCTGAACTTTGGTTATAGAGATGATAAAGAATTTTCATAATTGCATTCACATTGGGAGACATAAAGATCAACTGTTAAGTGTATCAGTTTACTAGTGCTGCCATTACAGAATGGGTGGTATTTAAATAACAAAAATTTATTTATTTTCTCACAATTGTGAGAAATCCAAGATCAAGTTGTTAGTAGAGTTGGTTTCTTCTGAGGCTCTTCTTCTTCTATAGATGGCATCTTTTCCATCTTTGTTTCTTCACATTGTCTTTTTTCTGCCTTAGATTATGTCCAAATTTTCTTTTCTTCTTAAGATACCAAGTCATTTTGGATTAGGATCCACCCTAATGATGTCATTTTAACTTCATTATCTCTTTAAAGACCCTATCTCCAATCCATTTTGAGGGGCTGGAGATTAGGACTCAACATATGAATTTTGGGTAGATACAATTCAGCTGACAATATTAAGATATTTGAAAAATTGACAAAGTATGGACATATTTTGAAGGAGAGTCTAACAACAAGGGTGATGACCTCAGATACTTATTTCTTCACTTTCATTTCTGTTTGTCCATTGTTCACATCTTTACTTTATACCGATGGACAACAATAACATGAGAAGAAAGGCAAAGACAGTCTTAACCATGAAGAAAATTAAAATGAAGAACAGATATGTAATTTTATCCTGAGTAGTTTTTAGGTAGGGAGTTCATATAATTTGGGAAACTGGGAAAAGAGTAGATTGGGACGGTTCTGGGCAAAGTAGTTATATGCTCACCCTCATTTCAGGGGAGCTCTGAACCCCCTGGAATATTCTAAGCACTGTGTTTTTATATTTATATATTTAGGGATTCATGGAGAACACCTGGAGCTTTACACAACTTTTAAAACAGGTCTATTTCCAAAGAAAATTTAATAATTCCTGGTTTGAACTGTTCTGTAAGATATGGAAGAATAATGGAACACCAGGATAAGTCACAAGAAATATGACTTGAGAGAGAATGTATGCAAGGATTAGACATATGTCAAGAATTAGACAGGGCTAGGCTCAAATCTCTTTTGTACTCCTTAACTATTTGTGTAACTTTGGGTAACTCACTCATTTTAAGCCTCATTTTCTACATTTTTAAAATAGGGAGGTGGGTGAATAACTTTTTCATATGATTGTAGTGAAGATTAAATGAGATGAGGCCTAAAATCTGTGCTAGGGATAATAATTAGACCTTTGTAAGTTCATAAATATTAATATGATTGTTACAAATGTGTAAACTATGCTGTTTTCATTATCTTCATAAAACAGAGAGACCACTTCTATCTAGTAACTATTCCATTGCATAGTTTGGGTGAGTCTCTGGATAGCCAGGTAATTTATTACATTTTAGAACCAAAATTTTCAAATTTTCAGTCAAATGAGAGTTGAGGAGAGTTCTGATACCTACAACTAGATCATGATATATACTACCATTTGATTTTGTTTCTCAGCCATTTTTCTTCTGTTCCCTCCAAGGCAAAACAATTCTATTAATAATGCCTCTAAAATCCTGACTATTTCATTTGTATTACTCACAGTATACTTTATCCAGGTTATAATTTTAAACTATTCAAAAAATAAAATGTCGCTCCCTAGGAGTTTATTAACATTATAGTAGCCTTAAATGACTTGTAGATAATTTTGAGTCTTTTGAAATATTTATGTATGCTAATTGAAAAAGAGAATCTTAAATGAATTAATCTCTCTCCTGTTTATAAAAGAAGCATAATTTTATTGTATAAAATTTAAATGAAGAAGACAGGTGACAAAAATAGAAATCTCCCTGGTTAAATAGAAAATCCCATGGTTAGAGAGCCAGTCTTCCTATAACCAGGTCTTCTCCTGTCCTGGATAATTAAATATAGAATACAGGAGGTTAAGGGGCACCTGGGTGGCTCAGTCGGTTAAGCATCTGACCCTTGATTTTCAGCTCAGGTCACAATCTCAGGGTCGTGGAATTGAACCCCATATCTGGCTCCCCACCAGCACAGAGCGTGCTTGAGTTTTTCTCCCTCTGCCCCTCCTCCTGCTCACATGCTTATGTGCTCACTGTCTCTCAAATCAATCAATCTTAAGAAAAAAAAAAAAAAGAGTACAGGAGGCTAAGAGATAAAAGTTTGCTCTAAATTGCCCTGTGTGCTGTTGGATGAGGTCAAGAAATGGTCAGGTCTAATTCGATTAGAGAACAGGAATTTCATGAAGTTTTTATATGATTCTGAAGTTCCCAGCTCTTTTTAACCTATACCATCTCACTGTTAATACTACATCCATTCTTTCTCCACCCCTACCCATGTGATTATTCATAAAGTGCTAACAGCTGTCACTATTGTCTCAGAGATCTCTGATCCTTGCTGATACTAACAAATTATTGCACTTTGTGACCTTTGGGACCATGTCTAAGTCCTCAAGATACTGAACTAGACCTCTTAAGGACTTCATGACAAATCCTACAAATCATTCATTTGTATGCCATATATGAAGAAATGCAGAATTTTCACCTTTCCCATCATCCCTGGTCTGTTTACAGAGGTGCTATAACTGACTTGAAGGTCTTATGTGTGTTTTTTTAAGAGAGGAAATCTAGTTAGTTAGCTGGGCATAAAATGAGAAAGCACATTATTTTGCTTGAAATTCTAATGAGCATTGAACTGGGGAGGAGAAGTTCAAATACTTTGTAACAGCCCTTTTCAGTACACCCCTTATGGTATTTTATTATTAGACATCTGCATGAATAAAATTAAATTTATGCTTCATAATAAGCACTGTTAACAAATTTTCTGAAATCACTGATCAAATTTGTAAAGAATGTGGAAGTATAAATATACTTAAAATTTTGTACTGTGTGTCCTAAAAACAGTATTAGACAATATGTGAGATGGATATAGCTTTAAAACACATCAAAACACCCTAATGCTAATATGTGATTGTTGGAAAAGCTTTTGTAAGTTAATCTATGTCAGACCTTTGACCGTAATTATTACTGGCTCACAAATTTTCCACAATGTCTATCTGACCAAATGAGTGACTTAAATTCTAAAGAAAGCTCAAAGAATTTAGTTCTAATCAATCTTATCTCTTAACTACGTGTTTAACATCTCTGATACTGCATCAGAACTACAAAGCTGGCTCATAAGAGTCATTCAAAAATACATTTGATACATAAAAAGCTTAGGAAATTGTTAAATTGCAGAAAGTAAATTAGCTTTTACCCATACCCATGCCACCAGGCTTATGAACTATAGCATTTTCCAAAGCTTAGTATCTCATTAGTTTGATGGATCATATTATGAAAATAAATTTAAAGTAAAACAGGTGGGCATGACTTTTATTTTGTAATATAAGGTATATTTTTTGTTTCATATCAATTTTTAAGGAGGCTTCTTTGATACCTTCAAATTAGGTTACATTTCCTGCACATTTTTATACTTAATCTTTTATAGCATTTATCAGTACACTTATGATTAGTCATTCTACTTATATCAACCTTCCTAGACGGTAAGAATCATGAGGACAGATAAAAAGCATGCCTTATTTTGGGGTACTTGGGTGGCTTAGGGGGTTAAGTGTCCTACTCTTGATTTTCGCTCAGGTCATGATCTCAGGGTTGTGAGGTCAAGCCCCTCCTCAGGCTCTGTGCTGGGTATGGACCTTGCTTAGAATTCTCTTTCCTTGTCTTTCTGCCCCTCCCTTCCCATTCTCTCTCTCTAAAAAAATAAAAAATAAATAAATAGCATGCCTGATTTTATCATTCTGCATCTCATCATCTTTATTCCCTATTTTGCATCTGTAGTATCTAGCACGAAGTGTAATACATAGCAGCTGCTTGAAAGATCATTGCTGAATAGAAATCAATATCCTACTGCTTTTCTGTCATGGTCACTAAAGTGTCACAAAGACACTTAAAGCTAAACCCAAAACAGAAACCATGAGCTCCCAGAATTCCCCAATACCCTACTCTCCCTAGTGGATCCTCCTTTATGTTTCATCTCCATGGATAGTGGCTCCCTACATCCAGAAACCTGGGTATCATTCTTAATACTTAATACTCTTGTCTCTTAAGACTTGTTAATTTTACTTCCAAAGTGTGTTGAGACTCCTTCCATATCTGTGTATCCCACTGCTACCACCCTGTTTAGGCCCCTACATCCTCTATCTAGCCAAGGCAGCAGTCCTTTTTTTTATTTTTTAGTTTTTGAGGATTTTATTTGCTTATTTGAGGGTGTGAGAGAAAGAGGGAGCATGAGCAGGGGGCAGGGAGAAGGAGAAGCAGATTTCCACCTGAGCAGGGAGCCTGACACGGGGCTCAATCCCAGGACCCTGAGATCATGACCTGAGCTGAAGGCAGACACTGAACCAACCCAGGCAACCCTAGACAGCAGTCTTCTGACTGGACTGTTTTTTTGTTTTTGTTTTTGTTTTGTTTTGTTTTGTTTTTTCCTCTCTCTCTCTTCCTTACCTTAGCCAAGTGGATCTTTTTGATGAAATGCAAATATAATAATTTTACCACCTTGCTTAAAAATATATTTAATGGCTTCCTGTCTGTTGGGCTTTGAACTAAAACTCCTAAACATGGTTCACAAATTACTTCTTGCTATAGCCCCTACTTCTCTCCATAGCCTATTCCCTTGCCAGACCCCTTTTGCTCCAGCATCTCATCAGACAGAGACAATATACCATGATCTTACAGATATTTTTTTCATAATTACAGTTTTTATTTCTGAAATTTTTTAAAATTCCAGTGTTATTAACATACAGTGTTATATTAGTTTCAGGTGTAAAATATAGTGATTCAACAATTCTATACATTTCTTAGCACTGATCTTAGTAAGTGTGCTCTTAATCTCATTCACCTATTTCACCCATCCTCCTGACCCACAGGAGGTAACAACCAGTTTCTTCTCTATATTTAAGAGTCTGGATTTGTTGTTGTCTCTTTTTTTTTTTTTCTTTGTTCATTTGTTTTGTTTCTTATATTCCCCATATGAATGAAATTGTACAGTAGTCATTTTTCTCTGACTGACTTATTTCACTTAGCATTATACCTTGTAGATCCATCCATGTTGTTACAAATGGCCAGATTTTATTCATTTTTGTGGTTGAGTAATATACCATTGTATATATATGTGTGTGTGTGTGTGTATCACTTTTTCTTTATTCATCTATGGATGGACACTTGGGTTTCTTCCATAATTTGGCTCTTGTAAATAATTAGGGTATAAACATAGGGGTATATATAGCTTTCCACATTATTGTTTTCATTTTCTTTGGGTAAATAAACAGTAGTGGAATTACTGGATTATATGGTAATTCTAATTTAAAATTTTGAAGAACCTCCATAGTGGAGGTTCAATATTTTTCAAGATGATTGCACCAGTTTGCATTACCACCAATAGTGCACGAATATTCCTATTTCTCCACATCCTCACCAGCACTTGTTGTTTCTTGTGTTTTTAATTTTAGCTATTCTGACAGGTGTGAGGTGATACTTTATTGTGGTTTTGATTTATATTTCCCTGATGATTATGATGTTCAGCTTCTTTTCATATCTCTGGTGACCATCTGTATGTCTTTTTGGAGAAATGTCTGTTTATGTCTTCTCCCCTTTTTATTGTTTTTTTTTTTTGTGTGTTGAGTTGTATAAGTTCTTTTTATATATATAAATATATATATTTTATATATATATTTATATTTTTGATACTAACCCCTTATCAGATATATTATTTGCAAATATATTCTCCCATTTAGTAGGTTGTCTTTTTGTTTTGTTGATTGTTTCTTTGCTGTGCAGAAGCTTTTTTATTTTGATATAGTTCCGATAGTTTACTTTTGCTTTTGTTTCCATTGCCTGAGGAGACATATTTAGAAAAATGTAGCTACAGCTGATGTCAGAGGAATTATTGCTTATGTTCTCTTCTAGGATTTTTATGGATTCAGGTCTCACATTTAGGTCTTTAATCCATTTTGAGCTTTTTTTTTTTTGTTTGTTTGTTTGTGGTATAAGAAAATGACCCAGTTTCTTTCTTTCTTTCTCTTTCTTTCTTTCTTTCTTTTTTTCACATAGCTGCAAATGGTGTTAGTTTTCTTAACACCATTTGTTGAAGAGACATTTTTCCAATGCATATTCGTGCCTCCTTTGTCATAGATTAATTGACCATGTAATCATGGATTTATTTCTGGACTCTCTATTCTGTTCCCTTGATCTCTCCCTGTGTGTGTGTGTGTGTGTGTGTGTGCCAGAACCATACTGTTTTGATTACTATTATTTCTTCAAATAAGTTTTCTGCCCCCTTTTGTCTCTCTTTTCCTTCCAGGATCCCTATAATGTGAATATTATTATGCTTGATGATGTTGCTGAGTTCCCTTAATCTATTTTCATTTGTTATTATTATTTTTCTCTCTTCTGTTCAGCTTGATTGCTTTCCATTATTCTGTCCTCCAGGTTGCTCATCTGTTCTGCTTCTTCTACTCTAATATTCTTGACATCTAGTATATTTTTAATTTCAGTTATTAAGTCCTTTATCTCCAATTTTTTTTTAATGTTTTCTATCTCTCTGTTGAGGATCTCACTGAGATCCTCCATCTTTTCTTAAGCCCAGTAAGTATCTTTATGATCATTTCTTTAAATTCTCTGTCAAGCATATTAGTCATCTCTTTTGCCCTTAGGTCTTTTTGCTATGATTTTTTCCTGTTCTTTCATTTGGAATGTATTCCTCTGTATCCTATTTTGTTTAAATCCCTGTATATGTTTCTCTGTGTTAGGAAGGTCAGCTACGTCTCTGCTCTTGCAAGTAATGGCCAAAAAAAAAAAAAAAAGAGGTCCTGTAGTGTCCTTTACTGCAGTGTCCTTTGTTCCCCAAAACCCGGCACTTCCAGGGTGTGTCCTGTGTGTATAGTGCATTCCCCTACTGTTATGGTTGAGCTGCATTTGCCTTCAGTCCAGTCATCTGCAATGGCTCTTTGCTTATTGTGAGCAGATTTTGGTCCCTCTGTTGTTTGGGGAACCGTGGAAGGCATGTCCATAGGAGAGCATGGGAATGGAGCATGCCATGTTAGCCAGGTGTGTTCTGGCCCACTGTGGGAGGAGGGGACCTGTAGTTGCTTTGGACAACTGCTGAGTACTGGGGGGGGGGAGGTGGGTTTGCAGAAGGGTGTGGGGGGAGGACATGCTGTTAATGTGCGAGGTGGAGTGTTTGTGCTGTGCTGGTTTTTGCAGGTGTCCCTGTATCCAGGCAGGGGGTTGGGAAGAAAATGATACCCACCAGCTCTTTTGGAGAAATTTCCTAAAAATCCCTGCCACTCCAGCACATGTCCTGAGATTAATAAATAAATCCTCGTGTATACCACAGGCAGTTTTCAAACTGCTACTTCAATGCTATATCTCAGCAGGGCTGTTTGTTATGCTCTCTCTTTAAGTGTGGGAACTCAGTTTCCTGTAGCCCTTTAGCTCTCCCAGAGTAGAACCCATTGATTTTTAAAGTTCCAGGTGTTCAGTTAGAATGGCCAAAATTAACAACACAGTAAACAACAAGTGTTGGAGAGGATGTGGAGAAAGGGGAACCCTCTTACACTGTTGGTGGGAATGCAAGTTGGTGCAGCCACTTTGGAAACAGTGTGGAGATTCCTTAAGAAATTAAAAATAGAGCTACCTTATGACCCTGCAATTTCACTACTGGGTATTTACCCCAAAGATACAGATGTAGTAAAAAGAAGGGGCACCTGTACTCCAATGCTCACAGCAACAATAGCCACAGTCACCAAACTGTGGAAAGAGCCAAGATCCCCTTCAACAGACAAATGGATAAAGAAGATATGGTCCATATATACAACGGAGTATTATGCCTCCATCAGGAAGGATGACTACCCAACTTTTGTATCAACATGGACAGGACTGGAGGAGATTATGCTGAGTGAAATAAGTCAAGCAGAGAGAGTCAATTATCATGGTTTTGGAGGGCATTGGGAGAAGGAAAGGAGAAGGGAGTTGGGGGAAATTGGAGAGAAAGATGAACCATGAGAGACTGTGGACTCTGAGAAACAAACTGAGGGTTTTGGAGGGGAGGGGTGTGGGAGGGTTGGGTGAGCCTGATGGTGGGTATTAAGGAGGGCACGTACTGCATGGAGCACTGGGTGTGATGCAAGAACAATGAATTTTGGAACACTGAAAAAATAAAGTTTAAAAAAAAATAAAGTTCCAGGTATTAAGCTCCACTGATTGTAATAACTTGTGAAGTTAAACCCCACTGGTTTTCAAAGCCAAATGTTATCGGGATTAGTCTAACTAGTGTGGGTTCCCTGTGCCTGGGGTGCTGCTCCTCTCCCTTCACTGTGCCTGTGATATTTCTCTTCCCTCAGACAGTCTCAGAGGTCAGTTTGATTTCCGACTGTATCTCTGCCCTTTCTACCCTTTTGGATGTGGCCTTTTTCCCTTTTTTCTTCATTTAAATGTGGAGAGTCCGTTCTGCTAGTCTTTGGGTCTTTTTTGGGTTATTTACACTGATGTAGGTATAATCTAGGCATGTTGGTGGGACAAGGTGAGCTTAGGATCCTCCTACTCTACCATCTTCCCTTGGAAAAGATGATCTTTTGGACTTTGAAGACTTTGCAGTGCAGTCCCTTTGCCTTCACGTCTGTCCATTAAGATTTCTTTTTCTGCAGAACTTTCTCTCACCCACCAGGTCAGTTTTAGGTTCTCTTTCTGTATCTATTCACCCTCTATGCTGTCCTTTATCTATTAAACAATAAGTAACATAGACACAATAGAGTCTAATGATTTTTAATGCAGTGTGAGATCCAAAGAAGTGGCACTTAAAATCAAATGTTAGGTAATTATTATAGTATATATATTATGTTATATTATATATTATATATTACATATGTTATGTTATTATTTTATCACACAGGTGAGTTTAAACCAGCTGAGAGATAAATATAGTCAGATATGTGGAGATCAAAATATATGTCTTGCTTTTAAAGTTGAGGTTAGGAAATACAATTAGATATCTTAGCTAAGTGGTCTTGTTTTATATTAGTGAATTAAGTTTCCTATGCATTCATGAAGAACTTGCAGACCTATACAAATCACAGAACATCCAAAGAATACTCTTAGCAAGCAGGCAGGCAGGCAATCTGATCCCAAAAGAAGGGAAGTAGGTGAGGCTGATAGGGATAGTTCCTTCTGCCAAGCCTTCAAATCAGAAAGACTTTTCTTGTATAGAAAACTAGTGAAATAATGCAGAAAAGCCAAGCCACTTTCAATTCACTATTGGTTAAAATAGAAAACAGTATTTAAAAATTTTCATTTTGATAGAAGCTTTTAATTTTTTCTATAAATACATTTTATAGGGCATAAATAACATATTAAATATATGAAGCTCATTTTATTTATTTCATATTCTATTTTTAACCATGTTTTGAATGTCTATGAAGGCAAGGAGCTTTTTACTTCCAGAGAACTGGGTTTGAGTCAAGAAGACAACACTTGTAAGAGTCATCACTGTCTGATGACTGGAACTGCTTCCAATGCTATGAGGTTTTTTTTTTCTATTTCATCTTTCAAAGAACACTTACGGCTGCAAAAAATGGGCAAACATTTTTATGGGGGAAGGAGCCAAATTATAAATGCTTTTAAAAAGAGTTATGGACTAAGTGGCTTAATTTAAGAATTCATGATATTGAAAGCAGTGAGTATTTGACATTAGGAGACCTGGGGTGATGTCCTAACTATGTGATTATTTGCATGTGTGGCTTAATTTCCATTTCTGATACACTGTCGTTTCTGTAATAAATGACATCTAATATCCCTGCCAGCCCTGGTGTTCCATGATTAGGGCATGAGGCATTTGCATCAGTTACTTAGATCACAATTCTAAAAATCAGCTTGTTAATCAAAACCTCTGGGAGCTTAGTTAAACATTGATTCCCAGTCTCCATCCCTAAAGAAAGTGATTCATTACATCAGGGATGAGGCCCTGGAATCTGTATTTAAAAATATCTCCAGAAATGAACCAGGTCATAAGATATAGATCTATTTCAAACCACAATGACATAAGTAAAGACTGGAGTAGTGGATTAATTTTGTGATTCAGAGAGCCTTAAAGTTATTTTATTTTTAATTCTAAAAGTAGAAAATCTGAGTAATTAAAACGTCAGAGCATGCAATATGCCAAACAACAACAACAAAAAACTTAAAATCATTCATAACCCCAGTATTTAGAGCAAAAACTGTATTAGTGTTTTTTGTTTATTATTTTTAACATTTTTTGGTAAACTGTGTATGTGTGTATATATACATATACATATACATTCATATTCTAAATATACAAATTATTTATCCATCTGACTAGGTTTATGTCATATTCCATTTTGCTATTTATTTAGTTTTTTTTACTTAAATTCAAATATGAATTTTTACTATATCACTAAAAGATGTTTGAAAGTACAATTTTGTCATTTGATTTCATTTTTGTGTGTGAAAAGCATAATTAAGTGCTACTTTTATCATCTACTTCTAATTTTGCACAACGGCAAACAGAAAGACTGAAATAAATACCCTTGTATATAAATACTAGTTCCCAACTTTTATTAAATCCTCACTGTAGAGCCCTAAATATGGAATTGCCAGATCAGAAGACTATAGCAAATTGAAATGATCACGTGAACTGTTGTCAAAGATTGAATAAAGATTAACATTGACATGAGGATTAGAAAGAAATGAATTAATTGGCCCAAGGTTGTACAGGCAGTGACATAAGTTTTGCTAATTGAGCTTTGGATTTGTTCTATCACAAACAAAATTACATTGCAATAGATAAAGGAGGTATAACTAGACAAGAAGAAAAAAACTGTGTATATAATAATATCAGGCATCCAGGTGCCTTTTGCCTTTGCGGGGGTGTGTGTGTGTGTGTGTGTGTGTGTGTAGTGAATAATTAAATAATTGACATCTTATTTCTTAGGGCAAATGTTGAAAACATATCAACTTTATGGTGTAAAAATGAATTCATTGAGTCCTAACAAAAACCTTTAAAACTATTTTCTAAATTGTGTTTTTTAAAGGAAATATTTGTCAGCACTGTCAAAACATGGTTTAAAGTATCCCTAAGTGCTTTTATATACCAAATGTATCTGCCTCACAGATAACTGGTTAACTTGAATTACTTGCCACTTCAGAGAACTGAATGGGCATTTGGTGAAACTGAAAAATGGATGAAAACAACAATTCAAAGAAAATGACTGGAAGAGAGCCTCAACCTCTTGATCCAAAGAATAAATTTCAATCCCAACTCTGTTATACATTCATGAAATGTTAACTGACTGCCTTAGATCACTGAATTTTAAGGCTTCTTAGACTAGAACAGCTACATAAAACATAAGGAAAATAGTGATTTTGATGTTTCAAATAAGTAAAATGCACCGAAATTGTATGTATGGATTGCTTAAAGTTAGCACTTAATAATTCAGATACCAAAATGTCATCATATTCATTCATTTAATTGCTACAGTGGATAATATATTACTTTAACAACTAGAATAATTGAGGGGTTAAAATTTTGGAATGTTAGATGCTCACAATTCTTAGTAAGAGCTAATGCAAGTATGCTCTAATATTTGTTATTAGAGTTCTCTTCAGAAAATTAGGAAATGATGCAGCATTATAATGGGTGTTTTAAATTCACCTAATTATTCATTCAGTTACATATTCATTAAAAAATATTTACTGAGTGTTTATTATGTGATGGTGCTGAGTTTTATGTCTGGATTGCAATAGTGCTTCAGACAGACATGCTTGAGGAGCTGTCATTCTGGTGAGCATAGGTTTAGTCATCAAGACAATGAGAAGGTGTCCGAAGGAGCAAGATTTCAAATGGTTGATATGTACTATGAATCTAACAAAACAAGATGATGTGAACAGGAGTGAAAAGCAGGTGTAGGTGCCTCTTGTTGGGATGTCCAGAAAGGTGCATCCAACAAGGTGGCATATGTACTGACAGTTAAGTGAAAGCAAGAAGCAAGCTTGGGCATGTGGTCTTCAATGTAGAACTAAAGGCCAGAGGGAAGAGCCTAAGACCTGTATGAGAGACAATATTAAAGTTAATATGTCTCTAAATAGTGACAAAGGACAGCAGAAGGATCTGCAAGATCTCAGTACAGTATAAATTTGGATTTTCCTCTAAGACCAGTGGGAAGCTATTGGAGGTCATTGCTATGTTGTGTTGTTATTGAGTTGGTGGTGGTTATTTTACACACTAATTTATTAATCTTCATTCCTCTCTAACTTCCATCCTTATTTTTCTTACCTTAGGTCTTCCCTCTTTTTGTCTGTGACTTAAAAACAAACAAACAAACAAATAAAACAACACTATCCTGTGAAGGTATGGGTTCTGTAGATGTCTAGTCTACATTGCTTTTGTTAAAGAAATACAATTATTTAGAAATGTGCAAAAACCATAAGAATAACTCAAGAATTGCTGAGGTTAAACACATCTGTTTAAGGGATTGAAAAGCAAGCCACAAAGTAAGAAAATATTTGCAAATTATGTTTCTGACAAAGTATTTGTATCTAGGATATGTGAAGAATTTTCAAGACTAAACAGAAAGCAAACAATCCAATTTTAAAAATGGGTAAAAGATTTGAATAATAATTTGAATAATAATTACATCTTAATAAAATAATAATAATAAATAATAAAATAATAAATAATAATAAATAATAAATAATAATAAATAATAAAATAATAATAATTTGAATAATAATTACATCTTAATAAAATAATAATAAATAATAAATAATAAATAATAAATAATAAATAATAATAAATAATAATAAAATAATAATAATTTGAATAATAATTACATCTTAATAAAAGATGTAAGATGAAAAATAAGCATATGAAAAGATATTCAATATCATGAATAATTACACAAGCAGAACTTAACACCAGATTTAGATGCTATTACATACTTACAAGAATGTCCAAAATGAGAAATAAAACTGACCATGCCAAATACTATTGAGCTTTTGGAACACTCAAACATTGCAAATGGGAAGGTCAAATCGCACATTCACTTTGAAAATGGTTTGACAGTTCCTTATAAAGTTAAACATACATACACCTAATTATCCCACTTCTAGAAATATTCCGAGAGAAATGGAACCTTATGTCCATAAAAATTCTATGCAAATGTTTACAGCAGCTTTATTCATAATCACCAAAAATTGGGAGCAAATCCAGATGTCCTTCAACCAGTGTCAGATTGTCAATGCCTTCTCTCAAAGACATCAGGAACATGCTTGGAGTTGAACAAGTTGGCTTTATTATTCATTGAAGTAAGGAGAATACTTACTTAAGGAGAATTCTGGAGAGAATCGAAGGGGAAGTTCACTCTAGACTAGGTGCAGTAGGAAAGAGGGGTGATTCTATGATTGGACATCTCAATAAGTCTTATCTATAGAGAGGGGAGGAAAGCGTAAGTTTAAGTTGAAATTGGTTAAAAAAAAGTAGTTACTCATTTAGTGAGCGAGGGGAGTATTTCATATTTTGTGGTTTGAGTAGTAACTGCCTAAAGTGGATATTTCTAAGATAGTTTCTGTCAACAGGAGAACAGTATAGCTTAACTGTAAATAGCAGAGCAGTCTGTAATAAATGAAGGTTCATTTGAGTTAAAAAACTAATCTTAAAGAGCACTCAATTGCCAAAGCCAGAACAACTTGAGAAACAAAGTAAATATAGTCATGAACTATAAACTAAAAAATAGAATAAACATACATGAGTCCATATGAATAACTGAATAAATGAGGGAAGAATGGAAAAAAAATTCCCTGAACAAAATTCTAATTAATAAATATATAAGGAATGAGAAAAATATAAAATCATCATTGGAATTGCCGTAAGCAAAACTATGGAGGGAAGCTAAAAGAAAAGGTAAAAGTTGAAGCCAAACAGGATAGAGGCATAGTCTTAGATTTTGTATCCTGATATATTTAATAATTATGAAGGGAAAAATAGCAAATTTCAAGGGGGGGTCCTGCAATTTACCACCTTAGACAAATGATCAAAGTCAATACCTCCAATAATACATACAAACATCATGTACCTCTTGATAAGATAAACTCAAAAGCATCACCTCTGTGCTATTCTTCCAAATAATGTAAAATTTCATGAGAAATCAGGAGAAAACATTAGACAGACCCAAACTGAGGGCTATTCTATGAGGCAATAGCCCAGTGTTCTTCAAAGGTAGTAAGGACATGGAAGTCTGAGGGACTATTCCAAATGGAGGATAACAAAGAGACATGACAAGTAAATGCAGTGTAGGGTATTAGAATAAGGGGGAAAAAACTGTTAGTGGGAAAAGAGGTGAAATCTGAATTAATTCTATACTTTGGTTAGAAGTGATATATGCTCTTTGGTTAAAAGTAGTATACCAAGTAGTATTTCTACCAAAAGTAGAAATACCCGTTTCTTAGTTTTGATGATTGTACTATAGTTTTGCACCTCCACTATCTATCTAGAACACACAAAGAAAGCCAGGTTGATAAGAAATGGATGTAAGTGTGTTCAGAGGCAAAGAGAAGAGGTCTTCAACAATTATCATATGATCTCTCTGATATGAGGAATTTGAGAGGCAGGGCAGGGGGTTGTTGGGGTTAGGGAGGGAAAGCATGAAACAAGATGGGATTGGGAGGGAGACAAACCATAAGAGACTCTTCATCTCAGGAAACAAACTGAGGGTTGCTGAGGGGGGTGGGGGAGGAGTGATGGTGTGCTGGTTATGGACATTGGGGAGAGTATGTGCTATTGTGAGTGCTGTGAATTGTGTAAGACTGATGATTCACAGACCTGTACCCCTGAAGCAAATAATACATTATATGTTAACTAAAAAAAAAAAAAAAAAAAAAAAAAAAAAAAAAGAAAGAAGAAGAAGAGGTCTTCAGTAGGTAGGATTAATAGCCAAGGGCAGCTAACATTTCTTTTTTTGGTTGGTTGTTTTGTTTTGTTTTGTTTTATAGGTTTTTTTTTTTTTAGGTCTTTTTTCTTAAGTCTTTCATCCATTTTGAATCTATTTTTGTGTATGGTGTAAGGAAATGGTCAGGTTTCATTCTTGTGCATGTGGGCATCCAATTTTCCCAACACCATTTGTTGAAGAGACTCTTTTTTCCATTGGATAATCTTTCCTGCTATGTCTCAGATTAATTGCCCATAGAGTTGAGGGTCCATTTCTGTGTTCTCTATTCTGTTCCATTGATCTATGTATCTGTTTTTGTGCCAGTACCATATTACAGCTTTATAACACAGCTTGAAGTCCAAAATTGTGATGCTCCCAGGTTTGGTTTTCTTTTTCAGCATTCCTTTGTCTATTCAGGGTCTTTTCTGGTTCCATACAACTTTAAGGATACTTTATTCTAGATCTGTGAAAAAAGTTGATGGTATTTTGATAGGGATTGCATTGAATATATAGATTGCTCTAGGAAGCATAGACGTTTTACCAATATTTGTTCCTCCAATCCATGAGCATGAAAAGTTTTTCCATTTCTTTATGTCTTCCTCAATTTCTTTCTGAGTGTTCTGTAGTTTTCTGAATATAGATCCTTTGGCTTTTTGGTTAGATTTATTCCTAGATATTTTTTGGGTTTTGGTGAAATTGTAAATGGGATTGACTCCTTAATTTCTCTTTCTTGTGTCTCATTGTTAGTATATAAAAATGCAACTTATTTCTGTGCATTGATTTTATATCCTGCCACTTTGCTGAATTCCTGTATGAGTTCTAGCAATTTTGGGGTAGAGTCTTTTGGGTTTTCCACATAAAGTATCATGTCATCTGCAAGGAGTGAGAGTTTAACTTCTTTACCAATTCAGATGCCTTTTATTTCTTTTTGTTGTCTGATTGCTGAGGCTGGGACTTATAGTACTATGTTGAACAACAGAGGTAATAGTGGACAGCCCTGACCTTAGGGGAAAAGCTGTCAGTTTTTCCCCATTGAGAATGATATTCATTATGTGCTTTTCATATATATGGCTTTTTCATATATATGGCTTTTTTTGATATTGAGGTATGTTACCTCTATCCCTACACTGTGAAGAGTTTTAATCAAGAAAGGATGCTATACTTTGTCAAATTTTTTTCTGTATCTATTGAGAGGATCATATGGTTCTTGTCCTTTATTTTATTAATGTAGTGCATCACATTGATTGATTGGCAGATGTTGAACCACCCTTGCAGCCCAGGAGTAAATCCCACTTGGTCGTGATGAATAATCCTTTTAATTTACTTGTTAGTTAATATCAGCTATATTCTTGGTGACAATTTTTGCATCCATGTTCATCAGAGATATTGGTCTGTAATTCTCCTTTTGGGTGGGGTCTTTGTCTGGTTTTAGGATCAAGGTAATAATGCTGGGCTCATAGAAAGAGTTTGGGAGTTTTCCTTCCATTTCTATTTTTTGAACCCGCTTCAGTAGAATAGGTATTGTTTCTTCTTTAAACATTTGGTAGAAATCCCCTGGGAAGCCATCCAGCCCTGGGCTCTTTGTTGGGAGATTTTTGATGACTGCTTCAATTTCCTTGCTGGTTATGGGTATGTTTAGGTTTTCTATTTCTTCCTGTTTGAGTTTTGATAGTTTAAATGTCTCTAGGAATGCATCCATTTCTTCCAGATTGCCTAATTTGTTGGCATATTGTTGCTCACAATATGTGCTTTAATTGTTTGTAGTTCTTCAGAATTGGTTGTAATCTCTCCTCTTTCACTCATGATTTTATTGATTTGGGTCCTTTCTCTTTTCTTTTTGATAAGTCTGGCCAGGGGTTTATCAATCATATTAATTCTTTCAAAGAACCAGATCCTAGTTTCCTTGATCTGTTCTACTGTTCTTTTGGTTTCTATTTCATTAATTTCTGCTCGAATCTTTATTATTTCTCTTCTGCTGGATTTAGGCTTTATTTGTTGTTCTTTCTCCAGCTCCAGTAGGTATAAGATCAGGTTATGTATTTGAGACCTTTCTTGTTTCTTGAGAAGGTCTTGCATTGCTATGTATTTCTTTCTTAGGACTGCCTTTGCTCATCCCAAAGGTTTTGAATAGGTTTGAATAGACCTATTTCTTTTTTTTTCATTTTCATTTGTTTGCATGAATTTGTTTAATTCTTCTTTAATTTCCTGGTTGATCCATTCATTCTTTAGTAGGATGCCCTTCAGTCTCCATGTATTTGAGTTCTTTCCAAAGGTCCTCTTGTGACTGAGTTCCAGTTTCAAAGCACTGTGGTCCAAAAATATGTATGGAATGATCTCAATCTTTTAGTACAGGTTGAGACCTGATTTGTGACCTAATATGTGATCTATTTTGGAGACTATTCCATGTGCACTCAAGAAGAATCTGTTCTGTTGCTTTAGGATGGAGTGCTCTGAATATATCTGTGAAGTCCATTTGGTCCAGTGTGTCATTCAAGGCCCTTGTTTCTTCTTGATCTTCTGCTTAGATGATCTGTCCATTTCAGTGAGGGAGGTATTAAAGTCCCCTATTATTATATTATTATTGATGTGTTTCCTTAATTTTCTTATTAATTGGTTTATGTAATTGGCTGCTTCCATGTTAGGGACATATATATTTACAATTGTTAGAAATTGTTGGATAGACTCTTTAATTATGATATAGTGTCCTTCTTCATCTCTTATTACAAACTTTGGTTTAAAATCTAATTTGTCTGATATAATGATTGCCACCCCAGTTTTCTTTTGATGTCCATTAGCATGATAAATATTTTTCCACCCCGTCGCTTTCAATCTAGATGTGTCTTTGGGTCTAGAATGAGTCTCTTTCAGATAACATGTGGCTGGGTCTTGCTTTTTAATCCAATCTGATCCCCTGTGTCTTCTGATTTGATCATTTAGCCCATCTACATTTAGAGTAACTATTGAAAGATATGAATTTAGTGCCATTGTATTACCTGTAAAGTCACTGTTTCTATATATCTTCTCTCTTCCTTTCTGGTCTGTGTTACTTTTGGGCTCTCTCTTCATTGAAAGGATCCCTTTTCATATTTCTTTCTTTTTTTTTTTTTTTAAAGATTTTATTTATTTATTTTATAGAGAGAAAGAGAGATTACAAGTAGGCAGAGAGGCAGGCAGAGAGAGAGGGGGAAGCAGGCTCCCTGCTGAGCAGAGAGCCCGATGCGGGGCTTGATCCCAGGACCCTGAGATCATGATCTGAGCCAAAGGCAGAGGCTTAACCCACTGAGCCACCCAGGTGCCCCTCACTTTTAATATTTCTTGTAGGGCTGTTTTGGTGATCACAAATTCATTTAGTTTCTGTTTGTCCTGGAAGCTTTTTAATCTCTCATTCTTTTTTGAATGACAGCCTTCCTGATAAAGTATTCTTGGCCACATATTTTTCTCATTTAGCATCCTGAAGATATCATGCCAGTCATTTCTGACCTGCCAGGTCTCTGTGGATGGGTCTGCTGCCAATCCATGTTTCTACCCTTGTAGTTTATGGACTGCTTTTTCTGATATTCTTTCAGAATTTTTGTCTTTTAGATTTGCATGTTTCACTATTATATTTTGGGGTGTTGACCCATTTTTATTGATTTTGAAGGGGGTTCTCTGTGACTCTTGGACTTGGATGTCTTTTTCCTTCCCCAGGTTAGGGAAGTTCTCCACTATAATTTGGGCCACTGACATTTCTGAACACTTCCATATATATAATCAAGTGTTTTTAACACTTTGCTTCATTCAGCCCTCATAACATCCTTTTGAGTTATATGCTCTAATTATGGCAAACTAAGGCTGAGCCATTTTAAATTACTTTTCTAAGATCACATAACTGTAGTCAAACTTAGTTCATATGTTTCTGGATTCAGTATACTTAACTGCCAACACTGGTCACGTGAATTAGCAGCAACTAGGGAGAAATCCACAGACATCCTCTTCTGAGGTTAATCTTTGTTTATTCTCTTAAAGCTCCCACTTGAGCAGATTTATCTCCTCCAAATGTTTCAGTTCTTTTTAGCAATTGTACCAGTTCACAGCTTATTGGCACATGTGTAACATGTGGCATCAAAAGATGCTGTAATTCTTCATGAGATTCTACTTTATTGCATTTTCTCAGTACAATATAGTATTATGGACCTATAATATTGATTGTGATAATCAAATACAGATATGATCCTAGAACCTAGAATCAATATGTCATGTCCTAGAGGACTTATAAAATGCAGGACATTATGAAGCAAAATATTGTTATGTTACTGAAATTAATCTCCTAAAATATACATATTCTGCAGCTTTCTTCATATACAATGAAATATGAAAGACATAAAATTTCTGAAACCTGTGCTCATTTTTGTGTTTGCTAGGTATAATTTTCTTCAACTAGTTTAGCTAAAATAATGTATTTCAGTGCTTATCTACTTGAGATCCTTCTCTGCATCTCCTAGACAGGTTAATGGATGCTAATAATGCCTGTTTTTGCTCTCAATCCTTAATGCAAAATCTTAGTCTTTGCATAAATATATACTAAGAGCATAGGTTTTTAGTATTGATTATTTTACTTTTTTTTTTTTTAATCTTTGCTTCCCTCCATTAATACATCCTCTGGCAATTTCAACTCAGTATATTAGTTTTAATCATCAACTGTCCCCACATAATTGGGTTACTTATGATTTGCAAAATGTGTGCTGCAATTTTTTGGACTAGCCTTTTCTGTCAATTCACATTAGGAAATATCTCTTGATTCCATTGACTTTATCAGTATTATGTGTCTAAATATTTCAGAACATACAGATTTGCTCTTTAACTTGTCATACCTGCATTGAATTCGGATTACTGTAGCATGGTATGGAGCAATAGTGACAGGTGAAGTTCATCTATAGAATGAGCATTAGTATTTTTTAGGGTGTATTGGTCTCATCCTGGTTCTAGAGACAAAGAGTGGCAAGATCTAATGTGACATATATCATGGTTGAAAGGCCAAAGTGGCAACTTGTGTGTATTAACCACCTAAGAAGGGGCTCATAAATTTTATATTTTCTTATTTAAGAAACTTCCATGTATTTAATGGACCCAATGAAAGGACATTAATTCCTCTCCTCTTTTTGGCAGTTGGTGGAGACATATTTGCTCAAATACGATAAATTCCTTATGCAAGAATTTTATTCTCAATAAAGATGGGAACTTGCAAGAAGGAAATAATAAGTACAGTAAGCATACAATCAAGGAATCTTAAAAAGCATTTTGGCAAGACTAAACTAAGCACATTTCATGCAGTGGAAATTAATTTAATTCAGCTACAAATGAATGTTTCTCTGTCTCAATCTCTCCCCTTTAAAAAAAAAAAAAAGTTTGGGGCACCTGGGTGGCTCAGTGGGTTAAGCCTCTGCCTTCGGCTCAGGTCGTGATCTCAGGGTCCTGGGATCGAGCCCCACATCGGGCTCTCTGCTCAGCAGGGAGCCTGCTTCCTCCTCTCTCTCTGCCTGCCTCTCTGCCTGCTTGTAATCTCTCTCTCTCTCTCTGTCAAATAAATAAATAAAATCTTTAAAAAAAATAAAAAAGTTTTACTTACTTATTTTAGAGACAGAGAGAGAGCAAGAGCACAAGTGGGAGGTGAAGAGAACGAGGGAGAGAGAATTTAAGCAGACTCTATGCTGACTGGATCCTGAGGCAGGGCTGGATCTCACAACCCTGAAATCACAACCTAAGCAGAAACTGAGTGGGATGCTTAACCTGCTGCACCATTCAGGCACCCCTCAAACTCTCTCCTTTTCTTCCCTCCCCAGTCCCTCTCTCTCTCCTTGTCTCTCTCTAATATAGCAAACTAAACCAAATCCTTCTCCTCCTTCCCTTGCCATATAAATTGGCTATTTTATAATAAGTAAGAAAATGTCTGACAACATAAGGTAAGTGTGCCAAGTTGCACAATGGGACATTGTGCTTTGCCAAGTCAACAAAAATTTATTAAGATATTACAGTATTGGCAATACTAGGATTGAAATAACGATGAACAAAAATAGGTAGCCTTCAAGAATTTTATAATCTAGTTCAATTGGAGGAGGTGGTATCTGAAGATGGTTTACTGGATAATTTAGATATCCAGAAGATATTTTGGTTGACACATATAGGAAAGCAAATTTTTTTAAAGTTTTTCATGATTTGTTTAGTGTAAGTTTATAATTTAGTTGCTTATCAAAACTATACTAAATCATGAGAAGCGGTATAACAGTTTGGTCCCCATGACAACATGGTTTTGTTAATCTGGTTCAGAGTAAGACACTTGTTTGGTAAATTTCCATAGTCTAAACTCTTCTATATTATGAATATATATATATAAGATATATATATACATAAATATATATACATATATATTTGAACTTATGTGTATATACATGTATATTATATTTGTTTATATGTATTTTTGTGTACACACAAATATACATATATATGCATATAAACATATATAGTCTTCTAGCATTTATTTTCTTTCAAATTTGTAGTGATTTGTAGGAGAAGAAGGGGGAAATGAATGAAATGAACTAAGTCAGGTTCATTGCTTTCAATACCTATTATTGTTACTAAATAGTAATTATTCTTCCCTACTCCAAATATACTATCTGCTTAAATCAGCTTCCCAAATCCCAGTTAAACTGATAACTCCCCATCCAAACAAAACAACATAGCTCATCCATATTTCAAGAGACTGAAGATCTCTTATTAGGTTTAGAAGTCTTCTTGGCAGATGTAGGCAATAATAATAGCTCATATTATTTTAATAATGCAGCTAAGAATTATAAAATCCTGTATATTGATATTCTCATTTAATCTTTCCCATGAACCAATGAGTAGATACTCATTCCATTTTATTAAGAAAACTGAATTTTGAGATCTCTTAAGGTACCTTGTTTAAGGTCACTTATGACACTGTGTGGACTTGAAAATAGTATAGCAAATTGTACCTTACAAAAATGGCCAAAGTGATATTTCTGGTAACACATAATCTTCTAAAACCTTGCTACTCCTCATCCAGAAGTAGAATCCATACCGATCTCCACCCCTGCTGGGTAATTTGGTAGGCTTGTGATTGCTCTCTCCAACAGAGTGAGACTGACAAAATTCATGTTTTGTAACACCTGAGGCTGGTTTATACAAAGATGCAGCTTCTATCACCTCTCTTTGTGTCACCCTGGGAACCTAGCCTCCGTGGTGGAGATGGAGGCCACAAAGAGAGGACACATGTAAGTATTCTGGCTGAGAACCATAGCTAAGGAATCAGCTGACAGCTAGCATCAACCTCAAGAGTAAGCAGGCTTACATAGAGTCCTGTCCTTCAGTCTTTCCATCCGAGACCCCTTATATCATGGAGAAAACATGAGCATCTTCAATATACTGCATCTGATTTCCCAATTTAAAGAATCCATGAGCTTAATAAATGGTTAGTTTTGGAGTAATTTGTTATGTGGTCCTAGTAAATGGAATAGACAATCTAAGATGATATTTTAAAATATGGGAAAATACTCTCTCCATCAAGGAAAATTTGGCATAAGCTATGTTATATCTTCAACTTTTAAGGTTCAGAATATCTTCTGAAGCACAAAAATTATATACACAATTCTAGGCTACAGAACTTGCACTGTTTGGGAGCCCGTTCTTCTCCCATCATTACCATGGACTTCTAATTCCTTCAGGATCACAAAGGGGAGGAGAGATCAAAGGAAACCAAGCCCAAGGAAAAACCATTCAACACAGTTGAGTCCTTTTGTCATTATTTTTTGACTGTCACACCATCTGACTGGGAATATTTCTAAACACTGGTTCTTTTTCCTTGAAAGTGCTGATGGATTCCTTACAGGCCATAAGCTTCTCTCAAAGTGGAATCCTTTGCATTATTCAATCATCTGACTCAGGTGATGCAGTCTCTGACTGATTTCTTATAACCCCTTGAATTTTCTCCTTGCCTGCTGACCACTGCTGACTCTTTCTGCTGGAGTCACCTCACCTATGACACATATTTCTTAGATAGGATTCTTACAAGTTAGAGTTGGTTGAAGGGGAAATGCCACTTGAGTTATCTATGATGATCCATTTAAAATGTTATACATTTTTGTCTCATGTCCCTTAAAGTTCAGGATGCTCCAGATCTCTCTTTTTTTAATTGACAAATGAGTGGCATTGAGTGGTCCCCGTCTATGTGTGACCTTTCCCCTATCAGCAATCATAATCAGAAGTTGAGGTGCCTGTCTTCTTATAGACAATTCCCTCTCTTCAAGTGGTTTACTTGAAGCTCCCTTTCTCTAAAGGTGTAGGAGGAAAATTCCTCCTGTCATGAAAAACACAGACATATCACCCACAAGAGAGAAAAGGGTATGTGCAGAACACTTTATATAGCAGATGACTGAATTTACAGAGAGTTCCTAATGAATCGTGAGCTTTTTATCTTTTAGGCTGAAGATGGATAGTGGGCTAATTTTTGCTCGATCTTAGCAAGTCCTTTATTTGGAGCAGAGGTTTGCTTTAAAATCTGTAGTTTTTGGTTTGGATTACCAGTCAAAATTATTAAGTAGGAAAAAAATCCCTTTTTTGTTTTGTTTTGTTTTGTTTTGTTTTTTTTCAAAGCGAAGGTCAAGTAAAGCTTTATTTCGCACCAAGCATCAGGAATCAAACCGACCGTCAAACAGACCGGTTGGGGCCGCCCCTACAGTGAGGACGACCCCTCCCTGCTTTCCAGACTAACTTTTATAGAGCAAAGACCATGTGGTTGGGCCTGGCCACACACAGGTGGCCAATGAGATTGTAACACACACAGGAAACTCCACAGTGATGCTAGGTGACCAATTGAATTACAATTTACCCTAGTAGACATTTGAACCAGCCTATTTTTAACACATCAAGAATCTTACAGTACATGGATAAGCTAAGTATACCTTTCTATGTTTTAAACAGTGTTAAAATAGATTTTTAAAAAACATTTTATTATTTTATTTAAAAGGTTTTATTATTTATTTGACAGAGAGAGACACAGTGAGAGAGTGAAGTAGGAGGAGTGGGAGAGGAAGAAGCAGGCTTCCCTCTGAGCAGGGAGCCTGATGCGGGGCTTGATCCTAGGACTCTGGGATCATGACCTGAGCCGAAGGCAGACGCTTAACAAATGAGCCACCCAGGCACCCTTAAAAAATAATTTTGATGCCTTTTCTCTTTCTTGTGTTCCTCCACACACAGGATTGTTGATGATGATTTGTCTTAGGAGTAGTTTAACCACCATGACCTGCAAAGAGTATGAGGAAAATAACGTGGAAAGAGAACATTAGTTTTCTCCTGGGTATTTACAGATAAGCTACAGAAATAACTGTCACTAAAAATAGAAAAGATAGTTTGGGGCCATATTATTGATGATATTTACTATAAAGTTCTAAATATCTTTAGAAATTTTTATTTGAAAATAATTTCAAACTTAAAAGGAAGTTATTAGTACAGAAACATTCCTATTCACTTTATCAGATGCACTTAACATTTTACTGATTTTGTTTTATTATTTTTGCTTTATCATTATCAATTTCTTTAAATTCTTTTTTTTTAAAGATTTTATTGATTTATTTGACAGAAATCACAAGTAGGCAGAGAGGCAAGCAGAGAGAGAGGAGGAAGCAGGCTCCCTGCTAAGCAGAGAGCCCGATGCGGGGCTCGATGTGGGGCTCTATCCCAGGACCCTGAGATCATGACCTGAGTCGAAGGCAGAGGCTTTAACCCACTGAGCCACCAGGCGCCCCTATCATTATCAATTTTTTATAACTTATCTATTATCCGTCTATCTCTGTCTATGGTAGGCAGGATTCTAAAGATGCCCTCCTTCTAGCCCATAGATTCCTGTTTCTTGGTCATTCAATCAAACATTAATATAGGTGCTGCTGTGAAGAGATTTTACAGATGTAATTAAAGTCCTAAGTCACTTAACCTTAAGATACAGATGTTATCCTGGTAGGTCTTATATAATCACGTGAACCCTTTAAAAACCCAGAAATCAGAGAGAGAGAATAGAAGAGGGGATTAGAAAGTTTCAAAATGTGAGGATTCAAGTCATTGTGATTTTAAGGTGGGTTGTATACAAAGGAATGTGAGTGGGTTTAAAGAGCTGAGAGTTTCCTAGCTGACAGCAGGGAGAAATGGCACTTCCTATAGTCCTACAACCAGAAATGGCTTATAAATATCTTATTTATAATCTCTCTTTTTTTCTGAATCATTTGTAAATATTACATTCTCTGGATAGTCACTGGGTAGTTCTTAATAATAAGATTACTCTCTTAGTTACCAACTTAAGCAAATTTATCTTTGATGTAATAGTTTTATCAAATCTGTTATATTTCAGTTTTTGACCTAATAATATTCTTGCTAGCAATTTTTTTTTTTTTAATTCTAGTGAGTGTCCCTGCTATATCCCTGGGTGTGCTCCATCACTTTTTTGAGAAGTTCTTTATTCTCTGACATAATAATATGACCAGACTATCTTGTCTATACTGTGACTTGGCTTGGCATCAACCCTTCTCCCAAGAATTCTTTGGAGTCTTAGATATTTTAACTTAAGGGATTTTACTTAGATTGTGCTATAAGAACATCCCTGACTTTATTTGTATCTACATTTTATCTGTTTGTTTAGTGTACATGGGACTGTGATATTTATTTCTGAATGGATGCAAGCTCAGTCACTGGTAATCAGTGAATGTCTTAATAATGGTAATAACAGCTGTCATTTATTGAATGTTTTCTCATGCCAAACACTATGCTTAGGATTTGTGTACTTCATTCCATTGATCAAGCCCAGTTCTTGAGAATTACAATAATTTTATTAAAGCTCAATGTGGTCAAGTTACCAGCTCATGGTCACACAGGATAGAACCCTAGCCCTGTTCCAACTCCAAAGAGCATGTTTTTACATGCTACATATTGTGACACTCCTTTTAGAAGTAATCCATACTCCAGAGACATATGTATACATATACTATGTGTCAGTGTGGTAAATACAGATAGAAACATGGATAGATAGATGATAGACACACAGAAAGATAGTTAGATGATAGTATCAGACACAAATGTATTGTTTTTTAAATGCATGTAGTCTTTGAATTTACTATTTTAAAACTCAATACCTAGATTAATAGAGGGATTTATATTCAATTGTGCAAGGAAGAATGTCCAGAGTTTTTGAGGACACTACTGCTGGAAGGCTGGTCATGGACTTCCATGATCTGTGAACTCTGTCACTGGCTCACACGATAAGTTTAGAAAGTGAGAGTAAACATTTGGAAACTGTTATTGATATTAACATTATCATTATATATAAATGTGTTCATTTTTGTAGTATTTTGTTATATGTTTAAAAGTATTAGTCCATCATGGGTCAGAACTTAAACAACAACAACACACACACAAAAGATCCTAGATTGAAGAGTTTATAAAATAATCTACAGAATAGTAAATTAAGTCCAAAGTAAAGGTCCAACTGAAATATCCAGACTGTAGAATATTTTAAAAATTATATATGTCTGTTGCTTAACCCTTCTATTTGAATGTCTCATTTTATATATATAAATATGTGTATTTTTATATATAAAATATATGTCTCACTATATATAGTGAGACATATATATATATGTGTGTATATATATATCATATATATATCATATATATATGATTCTTACTTCCTACCTGCCAAATCTCCTTGGCCTCTTCTAAACTCAATTGTTGGACCAAAATCAGTTTTTATTTCAATATTTTAAAAAGGTCATTGTTACCCATGCTTCATAGCTTCCTCTGAATTTAATTCAAAGTCTGCATCATAGTGTTAGGACATCAGAAGAACTAGTTCTTGTCTAATTCACAAGCTGTTTTGCAATTTAGAATTTAGGAAACATCAAGGACACAGAGTTCACTGAGAAAATTAACCAATGCCTTGTGAATAAAGTGTTTACATAAAGCACCCAGCAATATCAAATTGAGTTAGGCAGTTGGCAGGATGAGGAAATCAATAGCATCTTGGCATTTTGTTGAGAAATGCTGACTGATTTGTGGCATCAATCTGAGCTCTAGACACCACTAACTGTATTTTTTATTGTTTTTTTTTTCCTATAAAAGCATTACATGACCATCATACAAAAATTTAAAATTATAGAAGGCTATAATGATTAAAATGAGAATCACATATATTCTTACCACCCAGGATATGTTTGCAAGATTGTATCCAATAAAATGTATATAAGTATTTCTTTTTTGTCAATTTGTATTATTTATGTCCATACATTTCTTCCTGCTATTCACTTTATTTTTTTCTTTTTAAAAATTGAAGTTTAATTGACACACAGTGTTACATTAGTTTCAGGTTACAACATAGTGACTTGACAGGTCTATACATTATGGTATGCTCACAAGAGTAGCTACCATTTTTCACCACACAACACTAACAATGCATTGACGGTATTCCTGATGCTGTACTTTTCATCCCTGTGACGTATTCTTCCCATAACTGAATGCCTGTTCCTCCCCTCCTCTTTATCCATTTTTGCCCATCCCCTGTCTGCTCTGGCAACTGTTTATTCTCTGTATGTATGGCAACTGTTCATTCTCTGTATGTATGTATGTATAGCTGTGCATTATTCAAATCTGGCCTATATATATATATATATATGTGTGTGTGTGTGTGTGTGTATATATATATATGTGTGTGTGTGTGTGTGTGTGTGTGTAT